>NW_020884890.1:11762688-11763041 GCF_003945725.1 Corapipo altera | reverse complement strand
CCGGCGCGGCGCTGATTGGGCTGCGGGCGGCCCGGCCGCACCGCCCCCGCACCGCGGCTCCGCCCGGCCCCCGCCGCCGCAGTGACACTAATGAGCGAGTTCTTCCCACAGGTCTCCTGCCTGGAAGTGCTGACAGATCAAGGCAACAAATTTCAATTACAAGCCCTAATTTGTGTCCGCAGAGCGTTTGTTACCCATGTCAGTCCTGCCTGCCCCATCAGACAGGGCAGAACGTGGAGGAGGAGAAGGAGGAGGAGGAGGAGGAGGAGGGGGAGAGAAGGAACGCATCTGCAGAAAGGAATAGATTTTTTTTCCACTTTAAAAAAACCCCAAAACAACCCCCCCCCCCCCAA
>NW_020884890.1:11532274-11762588 GCF_003945725.1 Corapipo altera | reverse complement strand
AACTCGGATTTAAAAAGAAAGGCGAGGAAAAGTCCCAGCCCCTTGCCTGCGCGGTCAGGAGGAAGGGAGGGCGGCCGGCGCGGCGGGCCGGGTGCGGGTGCCGGTGTCGGCGGCCGCGGGGCGCCTGGATGCGCGGGCTGTAGGGTGTCGGGCATGGCCGACAAGCGGCGGTCCTCGCCAGGCACCACCATGAGCCTCAAGGCTCACGCCTTCTCCGTGGAGGCTCTCATCGGGGCCGAGAAGCAGCAACAGCAGCAGCCGCAGCCGCCGCCGCGGCAGCCCAAGCGGCGGAAACTGGGCGGCGAAGACGAGGCGGCGGAGGACGAAGGGGGCAGCGGCTGCTGCGCCAAGAGCTCCCCCGCCGCTGCCGCTGGCAGGACCTGCGGCGACATGGACCTGGGCTGCGGTGCCCGCGCCCCCGCCGGTGAGTGCCGCCCCGCGCCCCGCCGCTGCCCGCGCCCCCGCTCCTCGGCTGGGCTGGGGCTCCCCTTCCCCAGACGCTACTGCCGCTCTGATTCCCCGTTATTCCTTCTGTCTTTCCACGCTGCATGCGCGCCCGCCACCCCTCCCGCCGGCGCTGGCGGTGGGAGCCCGCGGCGCTCCTCGGCCCCTGCACGGAGCAGGGCGGCTGCCGGCGGGACTGTGGGTGCCGCGGCGCGGGGGAGCGACGGCGGCGGGGCCTGTTTCCCAGGGAAGGAAAAAGCGCTTATACAGTACATGAATGTACGTGTGCTGCTAAGAGTGCATATGCAACTACGTATATAACTATGTATGTATATACATATATATACACACACACACGACGCACATATATGTGCGTGCAAATAACTGTGTGTGGAGGGGAGCGCCGTTTCACGCTGCGGGGGCAGAAGTCCGTGGCCAAACGAAATGCGTCGCCAGCTCCGCACCGCGGACTCGCTGCCGCCCGCCTCGGCCCGGGCCGGGGGGGTGGTTCGTCCCCGAGCTGCGCGTCGGGGATCCCCCGGCAGCCCGGCCGTCCTGGGGCGGCCCCGGCACTCGAGTCAACTCCCGCCCCGCAGCCAAGGATACGGCCCGGGCCCGCTCCGGCGCACTCGGTCGCTGCCGCGGGGCGGGCGCGGCCTCGGGTCGGCCGGGGCTGAGGGAGCCTCCTGGTCGCGGGGTCCGCGCTCCCCCGGCCCTCTCGCTTCCTCCGCTCTCTCCGCAGGCGGCTGCGAGGAGGGTTTCCTGGCGGCCTCCCCTCCTGCCTCCCCCGGCGGCTCCCCCAAGGGCTCGAGGCCCGGGTCGCCGCTGCCCACGCCGCAGGCGCCGCGGGTGGACCTGCAGGGCGCCGAGCTCTGGAAGCGCTTCCACGAGATCGGCACCGAGATGATCATCACCAAGGCGGGAAGGTAACGGGCACCGCGGGGCCGCCACCCGCGCTCTCCCGGGGCGGGCGGGCACATCAAAGCGGGAGAAAACCGGGGGAACCCCCAGATTTACGAGGCAGGTAGATGGCGATAATATTGGATGGGCACGGGAGCATGCGGAGTTTCGGGTTTCCTGTTCATTAGGGCGAGGTCTGGGAGTGCCGTGCCCTTCTGGAGGGAAGCTTTTTCCGTTTCCAGGGGATACACATGGTAAAAACCTGGGTAGTATAAAAGTATCTGAACTTATTAGAAATTAGAAAAACATATTTTATTGAATCCATATGCTACCGTCTACATTTTCAGAGGGGCTTTATTAATGATTGAAACGCATTCTTAAACAGCACAAAGCAACATTTGTCTTTAAGAGAGTCCAGTCGGAGATTTTTTGTTTTATCTTACAGGTGCACTGAAATAACAGCAAAAACCAGTTAACCACAGTCAGGTTTTTACCCTCCTACTTGTTCAGAAATGACGGAGATAAGATTTTTGTTTCCAGTAACGACTTTTAATTGATTTTTATAGATATGTATATACATATATATATTTTTTTTAGGACAGCAGCAAATACTAAATAAACTGGAATAGCTTTCATGTTTATAAAATACAGAAAAGTATTTTATTAGCTTGCAGTCAGGTAGTCAGCTCATCAGTAGGATATTGGTTTTTTAAATTTGACTTCAAGAATGAAGTTTTCTGATAAAAGGCATGCCAAGCTAAGAAGGGCATTTTTATGTTAAAATCACCTCATTGGTTAATTAATCCATTTTCTCCAAAGAAGGGTCTAAATCTTCAACGTTTGGGTTGTGATCTTTTTTGTTTTGTTTTAGTGTTGCTTTGGGAGATTTCTGGTGGTGGTGGTGAGTTAGTTTGTTGGGTTTTTTTTCCCTCCCAGAAATGAGCTCGTAGTTTCGTTTCTGCTTTCAATAAAGAAGTTTTACTATACCTTTCAAAGACAGAGTAGCTCTCGCACTTCACCTTTAGTAAGTTGCAGACAGGAAGTCCCGTCTCAATAAAGACCATATTGTTGGGTTACAGCATGGCACATTGGCTTTTATAACTGCATCCTTACGGTGTCATAATTGTATCACCGTGCATTTAGCTTTCTAATTTGCTGAAACTGGAACGATTCACCATTTTCTACTATGAGTTGAATCTTCAGTGGCAATTTGCCTTTCTGTACGACTTGATCTTCCTGGGTGGAGGTGGTGTTTGCATATCTCCAGGAATACATTTCTAGCTAATATCTCAAACGGGCTTTAAATGCGTGTACTGCTAAGGTAAAGTCTCAAAACCAAATGATTTACTGTCTAACAATAAAGTTGAAATGATGTGGTAATAGCTCTACTCCCAAAGCGTATCCCCAAACATACGAAGCATTGTTTGAGTAAATGCACTTTAGAAATCTGTTTTGACATATCGAATGGGCCATTTCATGGCTATGTAACTATAATCGTCCAAAAGGACTCTGTAGGCTAAAAGGAAGAACGAGAAAAATCCCACGAAGCGGTTACTTTTCCTAAACAACCATTCCCGAGTCTGTTTCGTATTAAAAATGACCTCTCTCTTTCCATGTTCAGGCGGATGTTTCCCGCGATGAGAGTGAAGATCTCAGGTTTAGACCCACATCAGCAGTATTATATTGCTATGGATATTGTGCCAGTGGATAACAAAAGATACAGGTATGGTGACTTTCAGGCAAAAAATATCTGATGCAAGCCATAGGGAGCAGATAGGGAAGAAAACGTTAACACGATATAAATTACCAAAAGATCATGTTTAACTCTCTGTAAAGATTTTTATTTTCATCCTAGTGCATTTAAAAAAAAAGACACAAAAACATTGCACCAAGTGTGCAAAAGCAACTAACGTTTCTGTTGAAGCTCTTTACAATACATTTGCCTCACATTGTGTATGTACTGTTGGCAGATGCTTGGGTTTTGGCTCTCAGAGTGCAGTTCTAGTGTGGTCAGGAAATGTTACCATATTATATTCCTCATTCTGTTTGTGGGAATTATTTTCTATTAACAAATAAATAAGAAAATGTACATTTTCTAGTGCTTTCATTGGCATTAACATTAATAATATTAATAGTATGGATGTCTGATTTAACTATGTATAAGTTTTCTTTGTCGTGCTTCAAATTGATTATATAATTTAATTTAAAATTTATTTATCACTGAGATATTTGGTTCCTTAGATTAAAAAAGGGTAATGTTTCTAATTACTGTTTTTTAAAGAATTAATGGTATTATTGTCTGAAAAATAATGTGAGGAACCAAAGAGGCTGTTCTTCAAACATTTAGGAGTAGGAAAAGCTGAAGCTCTCACTGTTTCGACGGTAGTCTTTTGAGGGAGCTAGTTAGACACTGCAGAAACCTCTGATGCTGTAGAAATGTTTGCAGGATTGAGCCCGCAGCAGTTACTGTTGTGAGTTGAAGTTGTTTCGTAGGTGTTGCTTCACAAATGCAATCCCATAGTAGCCAGAGGGAGCCTGGCCAAAGTAGTTCAGTGGAGACAGGATCAGGTCTTTACCAATTGCTGGTTTGATTGTTTTAACCTATACTTAGTATAATGTAGGGAAAACCACTGCAGATTTAATTGTAGAACTAGAAATATTTTAGACCAAGACTAAAAGGTTGGTTCTGCAGGAATGCTGCCTTGTTTCCTAACCAAACACTGCCTTGTGTTTTTCCTGTACTTACCTCATTGACTACTATTTTGTTATTTTCTTGTGTGGTGTATAAGATCTTAGGACCATTTTAGATTTTATGTTTTTCAAAAAGGGACAGATAGCAGTGCTAAGGATGCCCAGCATATACGGTTAGGGGAGACTTTACTGACTGTACCATAGAGGAAGAATGCCTTTTTTCTTTGGACCAATGCAGTACAGTTCAAATGAAAATCCTTTTCTTGCCTTGTGTTGCATGTGTGTATTTACTTAACAATCTAAACATATAATTCCTAGAAGGTCTGAGCACTTCCTAAATTCACAGAAAAAACAATGTAATAATTTCAAATTAATTGAAATGTTAATATTAAAAATTAAAAGCAGTTATATTGAATATGAGTTATTTAAACCTAATTTCATTTAAAATAATTACAGTCATAATGACCTACACTGTCTGCCCAATATGATACGTGGTGCTCAGATAGCTGAAGTAACTTAACAAGAGTTGTATGAAGGGCAGTATTTTCTTAGTTGACAGATATAAATTTCTGTAGTTATGTAGTAACCACACTTTTCGCTATTTTGCTAAATATTAATATTTTACAATTTTACTTGATGTAAAGTTCATTCTTTACTGTGCTTTTTACTGCTGACTGTTAGTTTAACACTGGCTGTTTGTGCAGCATCACAAACTGTCTTGCAGATTTTTAAATTTCATAGACATGACAGCAGTTACATGGAGCCTAGTCTTTAGCTGACAAAGCAGATATCAAAACTAAATGTAAATGAAGAAAATTATATCTAGGTACGGATTTTTAGGAAAACTGGACATTGTAAATACTTGGAAGCTTAAGTTGTTGCTCAAAATGTTTTATGTGTATTTATAACTTTATTTACTTTTGTGGGGAAAGCATATAAACCAAGAAATACAAAATAAATGGAAAATGTTATAACAGTGATCTGGGGCTGAGAATTTGTCCCCAGGAGAGAATTTCACCACCATTCCAGATCTTAGTTATGCAGTTTGATCTGAATTGTATGGACCGATACATGCACTGGATCACTCTGTTTTTTGTTCCAATTATGTTGTTTTTCTATTAAAGAGCTGAATTGAACAAATATGTTTGATAAAGTCTTTCTTGTTTTTATTAAAAATATAGCTGAATTACTGGAATTTTACTGTACTTGAATAAAATAACTTTCAATTAGTGCTTTTTAAATTGCTCTGTGAAATGTCCGCCTTCAAAATAAATCTTCTACCAAAGTAGGCGCTATTTTTACTATAAAATTACTTTGTCAGCATTGGCCTATCAAATGAAATACAGACTCTGTGTTTTCATTTTTAAGCCTTTATGCAATACTATTCAAGGCAATTAATATGGTCTGTGGAAATATCAGGAGCATAGTTTGACATACTTTCATTATTTTTCCCAATCATAGTGTTCTTTCCCTTCAATGGCTTTATTTATAGACTCTTATATTAGACTCAACATGTTAAATCTTCCAAATATGGAATTACTACTCGATTTGATAAATGAAGGACCAGATTCTTCCCTCTTTGCTGATGCCTATTCAGAGCAGAGCTGTAGCAATCAATGAACTGACACCAGCTTAAAGCTCAATGTGGAGTATTAAGACTGATTGATTTTAGGAAGACTTAGGTCAAATCAGAGCATGGTTTTTAACCTTGTTTTTGCAGGTGCCAGAACTATGTTTTGAAACTAAAACAATTACTTTTATTTACGTAGAATTATGTCCTTTCATGTTTTGATAATTGATGGGTTCATGCTGTATGCAAGGGCCCTAATGTATTAATACTGAATGGATCTGATGGATTATTTTGTGGTTATAGGTATTTGTTTTCCTTTTGTAGGTATGTTTATCATAGCTCCAAGTGGATGGTCGCTGGTAATGCTGACTCCCCAGTACCGCCTCGCGTTTATATTCATCCTGATTCACCCGCTTCTGGGGAGACATGGATGAGACAAGTGATCAGCTTTGACAAACTGAAGCTTACCAATAACGAGCTGGATGATCAAGGGCATGTGAGTACTTGCTCTTCTGCAGTATTATATGTAGGCTCATTGGTCAGCCCTGAAAGGCTCTGGCGTACAGCTTCAGGGTGCCAGAAATAGGCTTGACTTTTCAAAGTTATTTTGGAATTTTACTGTCCAGGTCTAAAATCTGCTTATTTTCTGCTCCGATAATTAACTGCTTATTAGAGCCTGCTGTTTTACTCCCCCGCCCTCAAAAACAGAACTCCTTCTGCACAGTAAGACTTTACAAGGTTAAATTGCCTAATACAAAGGGGCAGAATTGCTCTCATGTTTTCCCACCGCGCGTTTTACTTGCAACTTCTGCTCTGATCGAAAAGGACGCTTAAATTCACAAGTGGCTAGAAGAAACATTAATAGTGTGTAATAACTTCACATGAATAAAAATACACTTAAGTATTTTCTTAACCTAAACATTTGTGTGAAATCCCATGAGGTGTTAATAATTGCAGTCAAAAACGAACAACATGGGAGCTGGGTTTGCTCCGATGATGATTTATTACATACCTTATGAAGCAAGACCCTTTCACAGCTGAGGCTCATTACTTCTGAAAAAACTGGCGAAGACGTATGCAGTATGAGTGTTCTGTTTGCAAGTTCTAAATTGTTTAGTTATGACATTATCTAATGTGACAAAATGTGTTATGTTAATATTTCCTTTTCTCTTCGAAACTGTTGAAACATGACAGATGTAAGCCAGTATCATTCCAGCAATCCCTAAAATAGTTTTACTTGACACCTTAAGAAATAATTAAAAAGGGAGAATTGTTTTTAGTCAGGATGAAGTCTTTGATTTTACAAACTCCCATAATAAATGGCAAATGTTGGCATCCTTTCAGAAGGAGCATCAAGTTCCAAATGGTAGAGTTTTAAGATGTTGGAGGCAAGTTTCGAGACAGGATGTGGATTCCATTTTCCTTAGCATAACCCGATTTATTAACCAGGATAGTTTCTGCTTCAAGGAAGGGAGTGAAAGAAAACATGCCTGGAACAGAGTACAAAGATACTATATGCATCTTTTTGTATAGCTGTAACTCTGTGACATTGAGCCAGGTATTTTGTTAATGCATAGTCTGAGATTTTTTCCCCCATTGTGTTTGCAGATGAGATTAACAAAGGCAGGAATATAAGAGAGTGGCTGAGCTGAGGTAGCATAACGATAACAAAGATAAAAAGCCTTCCACTTGTATAATAATATTCATAATTTTATTTCATTCTTCCTTTAAAGAAATGTGGGGGTATTCATGTCTCTTACGTTAGCAGTGCTTTTCTTTAGGCTAGTAAGGAAGATGTTTTATATTGCTTCTTTCCAGAATTACAGTTAGGGAGTGTTATTTGGCAGTGTCCATTTGAGTCAGGATTAGCACACTAAGTTCCCTTAGTTTCCCCAGCATTTGTGTATTTGTGACTCCTCTTGAGTGGGAGTTGCTTTCTCTGAGTTGAGAGTCTATTATAAGGGCTCTAAAAGTGAAGTGGATGCAAATGGGTAAAGTGTTGCTTTTCCAGCAGTGAGCAGGCCTGGTGTACTGCCTCATTTCAGGAGGGTGATACATGGGTACTGTGGTCTACCCGTGCACTTGCAGTTGCAAACTGCCCTGTGATGAAATCTTAGCTATGCAGAGAATTGTATTACTGTATTTTTCCATTCTAGATTTTAGCTTTGTTGTTGCTCTGAACCGAAACCTGTGTAGTGTATGCAGCACACCATTATTCATAATATGAGAGGATATAAATTTTCTGGTCTTTAGTTAAGTATTTTGACTTGGAAATGAGTGAAGCAAAACCCGAGTGCAGCGATTTGAGACACATTGAACTGATTCAGAGCTACGGCAGTGTCCCTCCTCCCCAAAGTAGAAATTTAAGTATTAAAATAAAAGGACAAAAGAAGGATGACTGTAAAATAATTTCATATTTCTCAAATCTGGGAAATTGCAAACATGTCATTCATAATTACCAGAAAAGGCAAAAGCAGAAAGCAGAAAAGTGTCTTTTCCAATGGGTACATTTTTTCTTTTAAAGCTATGGCAGTGTGGAATGCTGTATTGAAAAAGCTGTGTAGCCTCTGAATGCCTCTGGCAATAATGGAAAACGAATAATCATATTTTGTGATGAATATGAAAAGCAATTGTTTCTCATAAGCAGGAAGGAACCATTTCTCTCAAGAGGCTACCAGGGGAGGGATGAGGAATTAGAAGAACCAGGGGTCAAGGCTCTACTGCCCCTCCAATATTTGTTCTTACATTAAATGTTCTGACTCTTCCACTCCTGTATGTGACACGAAGTATATTTTATATTATTAGAAAGTGAGTTTTTTCCTCTCCTTCTTAGGCAAAGTGGCTCAGAGAAACCTTGGTGGGGTCTCTACCAAGCGGTGTTGGGCTTTAACTGTAGTTCTTTGGGTGTGCTTTCCCTGCTCTCTGGTTCTGGCAATTTAATCCTTGCTGAAATTGTTCCTTTATTCTTCCTGTGCTCCTCAAAGGCATAAGCCTTTGCAGAATTTTTGTGTTAAAATCGATGGAGTTGGTTTTGGTCTTGTAGGCATTGAGGTAGGGAGCTTGCATGACATCAATCCAGAGCCCTTTTACCTATGTTAGAGTATTAACCGTCAGAATCTGTGAGAGAAGTGACCCATATTCATGGGAACGGGGACAGTATTTGCAAACAGGCACTGAGTAGTATTCTTAAGCAATATTTATGTTGTGGTAGTAGTTCCAGGTGGCCAGCTGCCCTTGCATTGTATTGCTCAGAGGTTAGCATCTTGTGAAAGGAGATCAGCCATCTCTAAGATGACTTGCTTTGCTGCTCAAGTGCTTTCCAGTCTCCTTGTTGCCTGCTGCTGTTTTCAACAGTATTTTGAGTGGGAGTTTGTGCGGATGCAATTTTATAGCTATGTTTTGAGGAGAGATTTTGAAGTACATCTGCATATAGGACACTCTGATGTATGGGTTTCACTTGCAGGCTTGAGAAGATCAAGCAAAATTTGTAAGGATGTGTTTTCCTTGTGTGTTTTTGATCTCAAAAGAAAGTTCCAGAGTGAATTCCCTACTTTGGAAATACTGTGTTCTTATAGAGGCATTAAGACACACACTGTGGCTTTTGTGTCTTTCATCTAAATAGTGATGGCAAGGAAAAGTAAAGCTGGATTTTGCAGTTGTCACTGAGAAGTGGAGTAGTTCATGGTCTGGATGCTCTTTTTTAATGCCTTTCATCCCTCTCTCATTTGTGGACTAAGTGCTGCATTGTAAAAGCAGTCTCTCCCTCCGGCTGGTTAGAGCTGGCTCATTTTTCTGTTTCAATGCAGTTTTTAATCTGAATTTCAGTAGAGGGGAAAAGTCAATATTTTTTATGCTATTTTCCATGCTTTTCAACTGAATATTTTTTGATGCAGAGGAACATCTTTTAAGTTCTAGTGAAAATGAGGCTGTTAGCGTGTTAATTGTTCCTTGGTGGTTGGGGTGGTTTTTTTTCCCCATTTGAAAGTGGGGCGAGGCTGGAAGCAGAGGCGGACTGTTACTCTGCCCAGACTTGGCTCCAAGTAGTGAGCTCTGCTTACAGTCAGTGGGTAGTTATATATTCTTGTCACAATGAAAAGCTGTGAAACAGCATTTGCACTTGCAGATTTTTTCCTAGTCAGGAGGAAATCCATGCTTCTCAGCCCCACACTTCCCTGACTGCAGAAAGACTGATTACATGTGCTTTGGAAAGAGGATGAAAGAGGATTTTTAGTAAAACCAGCAGCAAGGACCATGCTGGTGGTGGGGGGAGGTAACTGTGAAGTCTTGGCACTGCGAACCTGCCTGAGGATTGGCATCTCCCCTGTGAAGGAGCATTCGGCTCTCACTTGTTCTGGCTGTGATGATTGTGCTCATGGTCAGCTCTGAGGCCTCATCGTGGCAGCAGCTCTCAAAAGCCATGTTGCAAAGGTAATCCCAGTTTTGTGCGTGTACAGGTGCTTTTGGTCACCTTTGCTCTGCCACCTACCTGTGGTCTCCCTGCTGCGGCGTTTTCCGTCTGATAATGATTTCTTGGCAGCTGCTGTGGCCAAAGTTTAATTTTACTTTTGATGGGAGAGGTTTATTTCCCCATGAAGTTTTTTTGGTCTTGCCCTATGAGGAGTTTATAGAGAGAGGCAGACTTTTCAACTGTGAGTTGAAAGTAATGCCAGTTCATGTTTGGGAACACAGTGGGACTTCTGATTGGTGTTTTTGTTATTGGATTTTAAGGCTATGAAGGGAAAGTTGCTGTTTCTGAAGCTAAACTGTTAGATCCCGTTTGTGCTTTTAAATGTGCAAGCACTGTGAAATGAAAAGCCGGAATCTCCTTTTCCTTAGCTTCTTCTTTGCAGTAGCTTTAGGTGATGCTTAGAATAATATAGCTAAACTGTTTTCCGAGTGGATGTTTCATCTCCCTCTCCTTTTATGTCCTATCTTCGTAGTGTTGCTCTTTAATTCACCAGGGCTTTGCAGTTATGTATTATTTATTTAGAATTCAGAGTCCTTCTGATCATTAACAAAGATTCCATCATTATAAGGCATAGTACAAAATCAGTTAAAAAAATTTATTGCTTTGAATTTGCTAGCTACCAGCAGTGTGTCAATGCAGGAAATTTTAGTATAGGACAGAGGCCAGACAGGTTGCTCTTAAGAATGCCACAGATCAGTTTAGCTGTAATAGCCGCCCAGATAAGCAGTGGGAGGTGTTCCTCTCCGTGCTTCTTTGATTTCCCTTGTTCTTCTTTGATTTCCCTTGTTCTGCTACGTGAGCAGAGCTGTTTGTAGCTGCCAGGGTTATCACTGCTCTGTGGGCAAGTGGTGATTTGCACCACAGAGTTGATGGGGTCAATCAGTTTGTGTGGGAGCGGAACATGGCATGCTCAGTGGCACCCAGGCAAATGGCAAGGCAAATAGCAGTGGGTTTGAACAGTGAAACATCTTTCATTGATCATTTCTTTTTCTGTTGCACCAGTATGTCCTGTGGTATCATTGGATATTCATAGTAAAACAGGGTCAGGAATGTCCTGTCCTCTCTGCATTTTCATTTTGTAGATATTTGCCAGTGGAGAGTTGAAATGAGTGTTGTAAAAGAGAATACACGTTTGCATGATAAAAAAATCTTGCTCTGTTCAAGAAACTGGAAAAAGGCTTCATATGAGAACATCCATAGGGCACTCCCTGAGCAAATTAATTGGAGCCTGTGATGTCATTTTCAAAACCTTACTCACAGGCTAATAAAACCCCTGATTATGCAGAAACTTGGCTTATCCAAAACGGGGTCATGTCATCTGGCCAGGACCAAGTGTATTAAACTCTAGTTTATCCAAATATATGTAATGTCCTCTATATCATTTGGATGAATGAACTTCCATGGTGTGTAGCATAGGGGCTCTGTTGAGTACTTGTGCACACGCACATTCTGAGGCTACTCAAGGAGCAGGAAATTAAAAAGCTTCCCCAGAATGTTGATTAGTGGTTCCACAGGCCAATAGCCATAGGACTATTTATTTATTGAGTTACTAATTTCTTAAGGCTTCCAAAAATAATAGTTGAACTTCCAATTTATTTTTTTCTTGAAATCTTCTATTTTAATAGTGATTAGCTGAAGTGGAGTAAAATATAGGAAAAATTCTGTATTTTAAATCTCCTCTAAAATTTAGGTGCAGTACCAAAAGGTTTTTTTGTGTTTAATTTTATGCATTATGAGTTCATATACTTCTATAATTTATTTTTGATTTTTTTGTATGCTGGGAGGGGTTTGTTAATGGATATTCATTGTCTGTATTATCAGTCTAGTTGTTATTAACACTTTAGGGGTTTGGATTATTTTGGTATCATTTTACTCTCGAGTTTATGCTTCTTCAGAATGTGAGAGTCTCAGCTTGTGTTCCAGACAAGATTTGTTTCTAGCCTTTGGGATATAAGGAGAAAATATTGCTCCACTAGCGTATCCCAGAGGTTTCAAAAACAAAAGACAAATTTCTGCTGCTGTTAATCTGTTAGATCAAATTCAGACTTCAGTGGAAAAAAGTGACAAAAGTTTGATAATTCCAGTGGGACCTGGACTTCACTCCCGATTTGTCTTTTTTTTTTCTTTTTTTTTTTTTTTTTTTTTTTTTTTTTTTTTTTTTTTTTTTTTTTGGAGTCAGTTTCAATCAAGGCAGTCTCTGAATTTGGAGTCGTAATTTTTAAATACTTAGGGTTGGCAATAACATAAATGCACAAGGATTAGACTACTGTAATAAGAACCTTCAGAGGTTAAAGAAAACATTTCATTTCCAGTAAGTGGCATGGTAAACACATACCGTTCATCTGTTCCAAAAAGCTATTAGTCTTGTAACAGCAGGGCGTCGTTTCTAATAAATGTTATCTTTTTCCTTTCACTACTGCATAGATTATCCTTCACTCTATGCATAAATATCAGCCTCGTGTCCACGTCATCCGAAAAGACTGTGGTGATGATCTGTCCCCTGTCAAGCCTATCCCTTCAGGAGAAGGCGTGAAAGCCTTCTCCTTTCCGGAGACAGTTTTCACTACTGTCACAGCATACCAAAATCAACAGGTAATTTGGGCTATCTGCTTGGCACTTTCCAGGCTTTTCAGAGCAGACCAGGGACGTAAGAGATGGGAGAAAAGCAGATACTTTTATTATACTACTTATTAAAATAAAGTTGTGTAAACATTTTTTGTGCTGCAAGCAGCTTTCGCTGGTAGCATTGCAGCAGCGCCTGGAGGCTATAGCTGAGACTTGAGGCCACATGGGCTAGATGCTGTATGTAAAAAATCATTGTTATTATGGGGTTCACACAGTCTAATTATCCTGTCTAATGGTGTCTTAATTATAAATACAACATTGAAGAACAAGGCAAAGAGCAATGTAATTTTTAAAGGGGTTTCTGTACCTTTAAGTGTAGATACATGTCTGGATAGAACTTTTAAAGCACTTTTATTCCTGACTCCAGTGCTTTCACAATTCCCAGGTCCTTAACAGAGGTCTAAAGAAAGTTACAGTCATTTTCATTAACTGCATTCAGCTTATATTATTAATGGCAATTTATCTGGGTCCAAAGTAAACTGCAGGTTGCATCACTCCAATGTTTGGCTCTTATTACCACTTGTTTAAGTGTTAGCATACATAGTGACATCATAGTTAGTGCTGTGACATTTTATTAATTCCATGTAAGTATTTTTTGAAATTATATATACATTGATATCTTTACAAACGGAAGAGTAGGAGAACTGTGTAATTACTGAAATATAATTATTTGGTGCCTTTCCGATTTTTTTCAAATAAATTACAAGTATTTGGAGTAGGGAGTGTTTTGCTGGGGTATTTTTGTTTGTTTGGGTGTGGGGTGGTGGTGGTGGTGTTGGTTTTGGTTTTGGGGTTTTTTTTGTGGAGGATAGTAACCTGGAGATAATATCTTTTTTCACATTTTCTTCTTGACCCGTACAGAATTAAAAATTTAGTTTAAATTTTATTGCAGTTAGGCAGTATACTCTCTTGGGTGAAGAATGACATTTGCTGGAAGATTTTGCTCAATAGTTCCAGCCTGCCACTTGGCAGCATTGAATACGTGTTAATTTCTCTGGGGATCTGCAAAAGTAGTGATCAGAAAACTGGACCTTATTTTACTATGTTTCAGGACAACCATCTTAAACCATGCAAATGTGAAGATGTTTCTACTGTCAGCTTAATTCTTTCAGAAGAGTCATTTTATGTGCTCTTCAGCTGAATTTACAGGTAATAATTTCTCTAATCATATTCACAGATAACTCGTCTGAAGATTGATAGGAATCCATTCGCCAAAGGGTTTAGAGATTCGGGTCGTAACAGGTAGGTGTTGGGAAGGACGTGGGCTTGTTACTGCTCACAGGCTCACAGAATCACTTTGTGAAGGCTGTTCAAGGTGAATATGTGTATCTACAGACAAACTAATTTGAGAACTCAGACTCCTGGAGGGAGCACTTAGATTTCCCAGCAATGTTCTCTGTGGTGAGCTCTCATTCCTGCTCCTCTGACCATCTAGGTCAAAAACAGGCTGGCACTCGGCTTGACGCATGTACTCAAGTTTCCTTTCAGTGTAAGCAGTGACATACCATGAAGGCTGCAAATGGAATTAGTGCATGCTCGGGTCTGTGATTTCAGGCTGCTCTTGAAATCTCCTCTTTCTCCTGGCTGGAGATACAAATTGCAAATACCATTGTCAAACTATAAGCCCAGGTTCTCTTGCATGTAAGTGGCATGGATGAATGGCTTGTTGTTTTCTCTTAAAAACTAAGTTGGTTTGTGCAGTAACCTTATGTTTAGTACACTTGCACAGGAGGTGGGAGACCTGTGTTCAAGTGTCTATTTAGTCTAAGGAGTTTTAAATCCACTTCCTAGGTGAATGCCTTTCCTAGAAGGCTATAAAAGACTTTGAAATAAGGATGGTTTCCATTTCTTCTGTTGTGGATGGACTGATTAATTGCTTGTTCTCTCTTGATCTGTGAATCTTTGAAAATAGCAATGGGAAATCTGAGTAGTGCAGAGTGCAGACTTGGGTCTAGTCCGGGCTGCCAGTGCTGATGAGGTATTTTATCCGAAGACTGTTTAATGCAAACTACTTAAGCCTGCTATGAATTGTATGTTAAACCGTTTCAGCTAAAAAAGGCAGTGTTTCATTATGGTGTATATTGTACATCAGCTCCAGTGACCACATTGCATTTGGTGTCTACAGCTGCTATATTTATGCCCTAGCCCTGCATGGAAAGGAGTAGACTGTGTACTGGCCGGAATGATCAGAGAGTTTCTTTTCAATAGTTACTTTTATTGAGCTTCTCTGTTAGCAGAGGCTGCAGCATTAAAGCCTGTTTTTTGCTTCCACCTGAGCTACATAAAAATTGAGACTGGACAGCAAATGAGTAGTTTTTAGAAGATGAATATTTACAGAAGGAGTAGGGTAGTTGTAAGGATTTGCAGGAATTCACTGTAAGTATCTTTTCAGTATCTCTGAGATTTTGTCTTCTATCGGGAAACAATTAGCCGTGTTTTGTTCTGGGGCCTGGAAGTGGTGCCCCAGGCACTGACATAAATAGAATTTTGCCCTCCTTTGTAGCCTTCTAGTTAGAAATTAAGTGAACAGTAACTTCCAGATAAATGCACTGACTGAAGAAGCAAAACATGCTGTGTGTACTTGGGGAAGAAAAGAGTTGCAATACGTGCCCTGTTTGAAAGCTCTCCGTGGGCAGTGTCTCTGGTATGCTTGCTCTTTGCAGAACTATAAAGTAAGTACTAAGGAACGTCCTAAGAAGTGTGAAATCCTGATCCTCTGAATTAGATGAGTTTAAGTGGATTTAGAATTTCTTCCATAATGTTATATAAAACAAGAGAAGATTCCCTTTAAAATACAATGGAAAGAATTGTTCAGAAACCAGTTTTGAACAGATTTTAATGAAGCAGGACAGCTCTGGTATTACTTGAGGACAATGTAAGTGCTGTAAGAGTTCAGTATCTGCAACCACACAGATCCAGTTGTAGGACTGGGGATATCCAGAGAGGTTTTTTAGGTTTGGCTGCTAGGAATAGTTTGGTTCAGGCATTAAAAAAAAAGCAGGATATTTTAATTGAAAGACAGTTATATTTTATGGAAAGGGATTAAGAAGGCCAGTCCTGATAGAAGGGAAAGCCTCTGTAAAATGTTTTGGAGCAGCCTTTAGATGAGGTCTGAATGCTTTTATTGTACAAACACAGTCGTTACACAAGTGACTGCAAACTCTTGTCCATTGCAAATTGACACTGGTTTACTGAAGTCAGTGTTGCTGTTTTCTTTGATAGTCTCTGTGGTACCGAATAGGAGTGTTTGAGAATGCAGCTCAGATTTTTAATTGTCAAGGAAAATGTCTTTTGGTTTACTCAACTAATGATTAATATGTATTGAAATTAAATGTTAAGGTTTTGTTATCTTCATTGTTGTAGCTGGTGTGTTTATCATTAGGGTATTTCAGACAGCAACAAAAGGTTAAAAAAATACTGTGGTAAAATTATATGCAGCTTTTCAATATTGCTTTAATTATTGCAGTTATCTTACTTTGCACTGCTGCATGCAATAATTAAATTGCATGTTTAATTAAAAATATTCCCTTTCAGGTCATTCCCATTCAGTCCCACAGCCTATTTTACAGAAATCAGTAGCTTCACCTTTTAAAAGCATTCCCCGTGCATTTGGAAAGTGCAACAGAATTTATGTGCTGAGAATAGTTTCATTCTTCAGTTGGGCCTTAAGTTTGACCCTATAAAAACTTTTACTCAGGAAAGGACCAGAATTTCTCCCTTTAAATACTTCAGGAAAAACATAACTGTTTTGTTAAATAAACTTGGCCATTTGATAGCGCAAATTAGGGCGGTGATAAAAAGTGGAAATTGTTCGAAGGCATCTTGTATAAATTATCGCCTTGGCTACACTCCTCCAGGAGGTGGCTTTTATCTCCACTTTAACTAGAATTGAAAATTCACCGTTACTGCAGAAAATTAAGGCTATCTTTTTAGTCCAGGTTCAGCTAATAAATACTTTATAAATGTTTCCTGACACACATTTGTGTTCCTGCTGGAAATGCAGTGGGGAAGGAGCAGTATCAGAACCTGTTGGTTGCTTCAAATTGGGCTATTTGCATAATTTGAGTTTACAGAGTGCTACTGCTCAAAGGCAAGCACTTGTTTTTGGTGTGTGCCTGATGCTGACATTTAACAGGCCTCTGGGGCCCAGCAGCCAAAAATAACAGCAAAATTATACCTCTGAGTATTTATGCTTCTGAGGTGCATTATTCATAAATAATTGTCAGAAAACAAATGGGCCTTTACCTTCAGGAAACAGAGATTCTTATAAATATTGTCTGCCAGCACTATCTACCCAGTTATTTCAATTTTCTCATTACATTGTTGAAAGAAAATCGCTGAAGATTTTTGGTTTGTAAGGGCATTTTGCTCAGCACATAACTGAGACACAACATTGCTTTATACATTTTAGTGGCAAAAGAGCTGTACACCCATACCTTGCTCATGTTCTAAGTGTAATTTTCTAGCTCATCAGTAATGAATGGGAATCCTATTTTAATAGAAGTTGTCAGTGGATCACCTTTGTTCTAGGCAGAAATAGAACATCTCTCTGGCAGTTAGAGGCAGAGGAATGATCTCTTCAGGAAATATCATACTAGGAAAACATTTTAACATTTAGCCAAGGCTCCCCACTCAAATAGCCCTCTCAAGAGGCCCAAAATATTGAAATAGAGAGCCGGACTTATGGCATTGGAAAACTCTGTCTGCTGCAAGCCCAGTGGTAGCAGATCTCAGTGATCTCTTGGATAGGATGTAAGGCTCTTTTCTACAAAGCAAAATGAACTTCAAAATTATCCTGAAATGTTACTAGTTTTTATGTGTTTCTGAGGTAGAGTGTCCAGAGATGTGTGACAAAATACAGCTTGCTTTCATGCCACCTTGGTTCTTTTGTTCTAAATAGAATGGGACTGGAAGCTCTGGTAGAGTCCTATGCCTTCTGGAGACCTTCACTGAGGACACTTACATTTGAAGATATACCTGGGATACCCAAACAAGGTAATGGCTGTCTTTGTGTTCTTTCAAAAGAAAAATGCCTGAAGATAAAGCTTTGCCCATCATACTTTACGAAAGTCTGTGTCGCTTGTAGAGAAAAAACAACCAACTAACCCCAGTGCAGGCTATCACCTCTCATCAGAGTTATTCTAAGCTGAGAAGGTAATGCTAATTCAATCACTGTGACAACAAAAATGTTAGATTGTAAAGATAAATCATATCACATGTGGAGGAGAATTCCAGTTTAAGGGTTTAAATTATTCAGTTTAAGGATTGAATAGCCTATTCCTTAGAGCTATGCACTGGCTGCCTTCAAAAGGTAGAGATCATTTATAGATGACATCTATTGTACACATCCAAACTCCAATGCAGGAATTTCTTTTGTTTTTAAGAGAAAAAAAAAAGGAATGAGAGAATAAATGTCCTCTTAAGTAATGAGTAAATAGTGGCAAGCTTAACTGGGTTTCTTTTTGGAATGCCTTCTTGGTTCTTAAAGACCTAAAATTTTTTCAGTAAATGTGCCAACAAACTTTATCAGCATTCTAGAGCTTGAAAAAATGGATCTCTCTGTTTTGTTTTTTCTTGCTCTTCAGTCTTGGTTGGAAACCTCTTGGTTTCCACTTTCCCCATCATACAGGTAGTGCCATGAATGAAATAAAGAGCCTTTAAATGGCCTTTTTGGACAGAGAGTGGAATCTTTGTACTCTTTTCTGAATTCTTTTATTTCTGGAGAACCCCAGTGCAAATATTAAACTTCTCATCTTTTTCCCAACAAAAGCAGACATATTGCTCCGGATTCTTCGCATTTCCTGCTGCCAAATTTACAAACATCCAGTCTACTTTCTTGATAATGTATTGCAAAGTTGTTAAACATCTTAAGAGCAAAAATACAGAAAGTCACAGAAATAACTTTTATCAGCTTCTTACCTCATTCCTTTGAGAAATCCTGAGCATCAGTGCTTGATGTGGGCAACTCAGAAGGAGGTTTTGTGCCAAGTCACAGATACATTGGCTGAGTGTTGGCAGAGTTTTGAGTGGAGCACAGGGGTGAGGGACACTCTCATAAAAAAGTCCTGTAATGAGAAGTTAGCATCAAACCTGAAATGCCTTGTCAGACTAAAAGGCAGCTCACTATGCAGTTAATCCATTTAGGAGACAGACCAGCTTTATTGCCCTATTTGTATGTAGGAGCATTGTTTGAGAGCAGAGGAACAGTTGCCATGAACTTCTCGCTTCCTGTTCTGCTGTTGCCTGGGGTTAAGGAACTTGTTGAAGTTACTGTTGATATTCTGAGGATAGAAACTGGGATTCTTGCAAGGTCTTTAGTCATCTATACCTTAGACATAAGGGTGGTTTAGAGACTTTCTGAAAGACCCCATTAGAAATTTGCCTAGCTTATTAATGCTGAAAGTGCCTGTCATCAGGTAGTGGAGGCATTGGTGTAGATTGGAAGAAAAAATATGTCTTATACCAGGATTCATGGAATGTGGCAGTGTCTAATGATGCTTTGATCTTGTGGTGTCCTGTTAACAGAGCAAAAAGCAGCAGGCATTGTTCACTAATAATGTATGTTTCTTTTTACTAGCTCACCTATCATGATAACCTGTTAACTTATTGACAACATGTATCTCTTTTCAGCATCCAGCTGTTTGATTGTTAATATGATTCACAAATGGGAGAGTCTGCCATGTTAAGAGTCTTCTGCATGGGAGACTGTGAAAGGCCCAAATTAATTTTTCTACAGTCAGTTTTCACGGAGTTAAAATCTCTTTAAGAAAGGAAGTGTTTCTTGCAGCTGGGAAACTTTCAGTCCTGAGAAAAGGTTTCACCTGTAGCAGTGTGTTTTCAGGAGCATTCAGCACTGGTATTTGTAATTTTAAAAGTTCTTATATCAGTAAATAGACAATTTGCAAACAGTTTACTGCAATCCTGCCTGTTCAAGAAGTGAAGCAGCTGTGTGCAGTATTCAGCCTACACTCTTTCGGAACTAGTTCTGAAGTTTCATTCTCAGGTTTTTTTGGTTTGAAGTTGGAATTTTTTTGTTCTGAAGTTAGTAGCTTTCCTGAAGCTGTTAACTATGGGAGCCTCTATCATCTGAGCTAAGCAGCTGGTTCCTCAGCTGGTGCTCTGATAGTGACAGTCAGGCACAGAGTGCTTGAAACGCACTCCAGACTGTAGTGAGAACACAGACACATCAAAAATCATCATTTTGAAGAAGGCTTGCTGTGATGTGGTACTCACTTGGCTACGTCTTAACTGCCATGCAATTTCCTTCCAGTGTTATATAAGGAGCAGTTAATCTTTTGGGCAGGAGTTCTAAATATTGAGTGACGGTTGTAAAAATGTAACTTCAGTTCTCTTTCTTGGTCTAGTTGTTTGTTTAGAAATATATATGTGGTTTACTCACACACCCTCCTGCACATATATGTAAAAGATTTTTTTAATTAGTTTGAGTTGTGTTTCATGTCAAGGGTTATTATAAAAGCCAAAGGTCTTGATCTGTTACCTAGGAAGTGAACTTCCCCAATGCGCTTCTTATGCTGTAACATTCTCTTCCAGGAAATGCGGGTTCCTCTACTTTACTCCAGGGATCTGGCAGTGGCGTGCCATCTACCCACCCTCACCTTTTACCGGGTTCCCCTTGCTCATCTCCAGCCTTCCACCTCAATCCCAACACTAGCCAGCTGTGTACCCTTTCTCCAGCTGACTACACAGCTTGTGCCCGCTCAGGCTTGACCCTGAACAGATACAGCACTTCCTTGGCTGAAACCTACAACAGGCTCACAAACCAAACCAGTGAGACGTTTGCACCCCCGAGGACTCCCTCCTATGTCGGTGTGTCGAGTAGCACAACTGTGAATATGTCTATGAGTGGCAATGATGGGGATGCATTCAGCTGCCCACAGACTGGCTTATCTATGCAGATTTCAGGGATGTCTCCACAGCTCCAGTACATCATGCCATCCCCATCCAGCAATGCCTTTACCACTAATCAAACCCACCAAGGCTCCTACAACACGTTTAGACTGCACAGTCCCTGTGCACTCTATGGATATAACTTTTCCACATCTCCTAAACTGGCTGCCAGTCCTGAGAAAATTGTTTCTTCCCAAGGAAGTTTCTTGGGGTCCTCGCCAAGTGGAACCATGACGGATCGGCAGATGTTGCCCCCTGTGGAAGGAGTGCACTTACTTAGCAGTGGGGGGCAGCAAAATTTCTTTGACTCTAGGACCCTAGGAAGCTTGACACTCTCGTCTTCTCAAGTGTCTGCACATATGGTTTGATGAAGCCTCTAAGTAAAAGTACAGTATGTTTGGTGTCTACAATGTATTTCTTTTGGAATATGAAGGGACACTCGATGTAGCTTGTAAAGTGTGTGTATATATATATAATATGAGAGGAAGTTTTACTGAAATTTTGACTTGCTTGTGGCCAGATTATTTTCCTATTTTGAGTTACACAGAATCTGCTCTGTTGCAGACTGCTTTAGTTTTCTGGTATAATACACTTAGTTGTATAACACATTGGGACATATGCAACAAATTAAGCAAGACTTCCTCCCCTTCTCCCCTCCTCTGTTCCAGCGCCTTTAAAGAACGAAATGACACTTGGAGTATTAAACAACACAAACAAGCCCACTTGCCCATTTCCTATAGCACTAGTGAGTTTCTTTAAAACATTCATACAATGATAAGCTGATGCACCAAAGGCATTTTACAAGTTTCTTCTCTGTTATAAGGGATACAAAGGATATTTGGACTTGTAAGTGTTGAGCATAAAGCATCTAGCCTAAAATAGAAGTTTAGCTAATGGATTATTTACAAAGTAAATTGAAAGATTAGTTTGCCTTCTCATGATACATTGTTTTTAGCTTATCAACAGCACGGCATTCTCACTAGGATTTTTTTTTTCAGCATTAGTCTAGATTTATGGTTAGATATTTGAAGACTAATAATGTGTATTCAAATTGTGGTGATAGAAATAATTTAAACCAACAGCACTAGAAGCAGCATTCCTTAGTACGGAATGAAGTTCAGGGTGCTTAGTTTTTGTCAGAGGAAGGGCTTGATGCATTTTTTCCTCCATAAATATTGCCTATAAGACATTTACTGGACAGTAGGATATTCTAAAGTATCTTTGTTTCTGTATTTTTACTTTTTTTAAAGGAAAATGCAGGTTTGATTTAGAAAAAAAAAACTGAGCAGAATGAGAAATTCCATTATTGGTTTTACCTGTTTTGTTTGTGTGTTTGTTGTGTTTTGGATTTGGTTTGGTGTTTTTTGGGGTTTTTTTGTTTGTTTGTTTGTTTTTTTAGTAAGGGCAAAAGTATCTCAGTATCTCAAAAATACATCACCTGTATCAGTTAGGCAGATGACCCAGTTTGCCCACAAGTGTTTCTGGAAGCAGAACGTTGTCATAGCTGACTACCTATTGCTTTATTTCTGTCAGCGTTTGTCCTGGAATTGGAGAGGCTTTCTTCATTCCCACCTCTGGTTTTTAAATGGCACTTGTAAGAACGTAGATCACCATCTGCTCCAGACCACACTTCTCCAGAGTGACAAGGACACAGGGAAACACTTGTCATCGTGAAATTTCTGCCCTCATCTGCACCTGCACAGCACAGGTGTGTATCAGTCCTTCTGGAGAAGCTACCTCTCAGCTGCCCATCTGTCAGAGCTTAACCACAGAGGTTGTAAAACTAAGTTTAATGCTTGAGAGGGCAGGTCATCTTCAACGATATGCAAGCCTCATTTATATTGTACAGGTGATACAAAGGCATTATAAGGTGGGTACAAATGTAGATGAAAATGTTTCCCCAGTAAGCATTGAAGGAGATTAAGGCCTTTCAAGTTTTACGCTAGATTTTTTTTGTGAAAGTGAATTTTCGTGTTTCTCAAGTGTTCCTATGTCTTTTCTGGCAAATAGTGCACTTAACCACTCCCACTTCAAGAAGGACTCATTTCAGCTTGTATTTCATTAGTGGGATGGAGATAATGCATGCAGAAACAGCCCTATTGCTATCTCCTCTTATTGGGTGGGAATAGAAGAGAAACCACAACTATCTTGAAGCCTGTGCCTGCAGAAGGCTTTATTTTTATTGCTTGCATATTTGTTTCTGTTAAAGAAGATACATATAAAGTTCTCATTCAAAGTTAGAAAGACAAGAGGATGCAATTGAGGAGATGTGGGTTTGCTTCTTTGCTGTTTCAAACTTCCTAAGTGACCTTGAGCAGTTCACTCAGTCTCTCTATATCAGATTTTTTTTCTTCTGTAAAATGTGATAATAGCAATTCATGCCTCGTAGAAAAGGGTGACAGTATATTGAAGATGAAGATCATCTTTACATCTTCTATGCTGTGGACAGTACGTTACAGATGAATGGCTAGGAAGTGTTCATATACAAGGATAAGAAAGAGCATTTGTGTACTTCAGGTCTGATGCTGGTTTTGGCATTGCAGTGTCCTTGAGGCAGATCTTAAAGAAAAGACCTGCAGTGCTGAAAATGCTATTCAAACTCACACTAATGATTTTTGAAATGGTTCTAAGATGTGTAGAAGATGGGCAAGTTTTCAGTTATGTAAATTGTCATAGCTTTATTGGTTTAAATTAACAAGTAACTTGTGTATAGTAATTCTTGCTCCAGCCAAAACTTTGAAATTTTGTAATTGGACAAATCTTTAAATGGCAAAGATGGTACAATTAATCTGTACTTGAAAAAGGGTAATTACCCATGTCATCTTAAGGGCTTTGACTAGGTAGAAATGTGGAAGAGCTAAATCATACATGTTCTTACGAGGAGAAAAAAAGGGTTGTGCATGGATGTTCATGGAGGTGCTCCTGACATGACTTTATCATCTGGGAATTTTTTAGAACTGGTCTCTTATTTTTCCTCAAATTACTTTTATCATATAACCACACAATATTGTTTCATTTGTTCCTTAAAATTTGAATCATATTGTAAATAATGGTGTGTCATTGTGAAAAGACTAGCTTTTTATCAATACAGTAAATGCTATATATGCATTATATCTATAATTATATATCTGTATTTTACAAAAATGCCACAGAAAATATATTAAAGTGTGTATTCAAACACTTTTTACTACATTTGGAAAACTTAGAGGCTTGGGCCTTTTTTTTCTCTACAATTTCTGCAGGAACAAAGGAAGTGACTCTGAGGTAAGCTCTGGGTTTCAGAGACTTAATACAACAAGCTGCAGCTAGTCCACAATTCTTACATGGTTCAGTTTAACCATCTGCTGTTGAATCTCTCTATTATTTGTACGCAAAGATCCCAACAGATGTTGTGTACAAGGAGATACTGAGGCTGATAGCAGAGCTCTGAGGGTTTTACATGGGAAAATGGGACTGAACTGCTTGCCAGGCTCTTTAGCCAGTAATGGAGCTTGGTTGCTTTCTTGTAGCCCATGGCATCCCATCTGCTAAGACCAATTCAGCTGCTCCCTATCAACTGGATCTGGGAAGTTAGCACTTCCATGCGACGTGAGCAGAAGCTTGGTACTCTGCCTGTTTTTTCTCTCTGCTGTTTCTTTGGTCATTTGCTTTCTTCTGCTAATTCTAAATGCAGAAATCTATTGATTTGACAATTTGCAACCTATAATCAATCATCTGACTGTACTGTTACTCAGCAATAAGCAACATTTCTCCGTCAAGAAATACTGTTATGCATAGTGGCCTTATTTCCTATTGTACTGCAGTAAATGATTCTCTGTGACATAGGGCAGAGGGCCTGAAAATCTGATTACTTCAGAGACTCTGGTTTCATAGTCACTTAACACCAGCATTGTTGCAAATGACTAGAATTAGGGCAAGGGAAGTAGGCATGAAATGCTTGATCATAAATATCAGACCTCCAGAGAGAATGAAAGTTTCTGGTTTTAATAAGAAAAGAGCCTTTTTTTTTTTTTTTTTGAATAGCACAGTCAGATTCTGAGAGAGCTCATTTCTGCTGCAGTAATGGACATCAGGAGAAAGCTGAAAATCATGGATATTGTTGTCTTTAATAGTAGTAAGCCTGTACTGTGAGCAGTTCAGCAGAAGAAATATAAATCATCATCAGAAGTAGCTCACAGATTCTATGGATATATTTTACCTGTAAAGATAATATACCTAGTCAGTCTGTACCTAGGTATGTTTAAAAAGTTTGCAGTTTATCTAATTACCTAATGAGTTAATAGTTTTTATGAGCTGACTTTGCACTTCAGGTGACAAAATATATTAACTTGTCAGTTAAGTTCTTCATTAATGTGAACCTCAGATTCAATATTTCATCTTGTACTTAACACAAAGTTGTTGATATGTCAATTTAATATATGCAAAATACAGGAAAGTTATGTTCCACGATATTCCTCAGCTACCCAGTTAATTCAAAACACTGGCATGCCAAGATGACACACACTTTTAAGAGGTGATGACTTGCTTCATTAGGAAATAACATTTCTAGAGAATTAAACTTTGCTTTTAGTCAGTGTTGTTATCTTCAAGCTCTGAAAAGGTGTTTGTTACCCAAAAAAGCATAAATCCTATGCAGTCACCATTTATTCTTGCAAAGTAATGTTGAATTGGCCATAAAACTATCTCAGATAGTTTGGTGCCCAATGCCCAGACAGAGCAGTTCCAGCAAATTTTAGAATTTGAACTCCATAAAGTAAATGTTTTTAAGAAGCCTCAGTAAATCAGATCAGCACTGCTATCAGGAAGAATTAAAATACTGTGGGCAAATAGAAACACTTTCCTGATTTTTATGTATCACCTTCAGAAGTTTATTACCCTAAATAGTTAATATACAACATGTTCCACTCCACCAGAATGAGCATTAAACCTCCATGAGCTGGATGAATTTCCACATTTTTCCGTTGTGGCCTTTCTAAATGTTGGCAGTAACAACCAGGTTTCAAGACAAGCACCAGAGCTCCAGGTTTGCAGCACGGAATGGCAGAAGTGCAGATAGCCCAAATAAGACCCTGCAGTCCCACCATACACTTTTGGAATGTCACAGGTGCTGTGATGGCACCCACAATGTGTAGTTCTATCCAAACATAATTCAGTGCACCTCTCACAAGGGTAATTACCCATGTTAGGGGGCTGTAGCCTAAAATAAGACCTGAAGTCAAAGACTGGTCAGGAAGGATAAAGCATGATGCAAAAATACTTGTGCTACCCAAAAGCTGATCTATGGCAGTGAATGTTAAGTGTAGGCCCAGCACAGACTTGGCCTTTGTCAGTACTGCAGCCACTTTGACTATGCTGCACGCTTATGTTCATTTGCACACCACTGGATTTTATTTGGATGCTAGAATATAGAGCCAAGAATAAATTTAGAGCACATTGAAGGAAACCTGGACTCAACTGTGGCCAGTGGTGATGGTGCCCCCGACTTGAGCTTTATGGATACCACATTTTCAGACTCTAAGCCATCCCTCTTTCTGTTCCAGAGTGCTTTACCCATGCAGCAGTTGTAGTCATAACTTGGGCATTTTTCTGTCCCTTTATGGTGCTTTTCAGATGGATGACTGGCTTCTTGTGTTTCACATGCTCATAGTTTGTTTTTAACTTTGTGCTTCTGCAGTTTTTGAGCCATAGTCTGTCTCACAATGAAAGACAAGACAAGGGTGGAATTTGGTGCTCCATCTCCAGTATATTCCTTTCCACTGCAGATAATTGACTATATATTTCCCACAATGTTTTTATTGTATTTTACAGAGAAAAGTAATAAAAATAGAGGCTGTATCACAATCAAAGCAGTGTTTCCATTCCTCAGGCAATATTTTTCACTAACCCAAAGGAAAACACCTCCCCACCCTTTCCTGGTTACTATACTCAGTATATGGTTCTCGGTAAGAAGAAAACCAGATGCCATATTTAAATGTAAGATGGCAGAAACCAGAAAACCAGAAAAATGGATCCCAATTCAGGGAAATGTTCCTGGATAGTCTTTGTGTTCTTTGAAGTGCAATAGGGGCACTAATGCTTCCAGAGACATCTGCAAAGACCCTTTGATATGTCATTGCTGTTGGTATATGATAAATGCCTTGCTGACACAGCATGCACTACAGATTACCTGCCCCATACTCAGGCAGGACGTTGTCAGTGACACACAAAGACATGCAAGCGAATACTGTTTATGTTGTTCTAGTAAATCCTACACCAAAGTGTAACTTCACAAGTGTTAAGCAGATCTCAAAGCTATGTTAAGAGACCGATTCTCAGGGAGAACTCATTACATGCCAAGCCCATGCACTCCAGTTATACTCTGGTGGTAACTAAAAAGCATCTTACAATGAATATAGAAGCAGTTAATCTAAGCAGGCATTTCTTTCACTTTGCTATAACTAGATAACCCACATTTTGGTGGGGGGGGAGAAGGGAACCAAGCATCTGGCGGTTGCAATACTGAATGTTTCAGTCACACAGAAATTTTTTTTGTGGAGAGAGAGAAGCCTTGGAAAATGAAATTTAAATCAAGAGAAAGCAAGTGAAGACTGGTCTATGAGAAAGGATCCTTTAGACATTGAAGTATACCATTGTGAATGTCTAAAAATGATCTGTCTGATGTCACATCCTTGCATTCAGTAGAGGACAGAACTGTTACATTAAAGAGTGTAATGATCTGTGATACCTTTCAATTATGAAGTGTTGGGTAGAGTGAAGGTGTTAGGTAAGGTAAAGGCTGAACTACTTAAAATAATCTGAGATTGAATGCCATTGATTTTAAGTCTTAACATTCTGTTCCTTTTCTCTTTTTTTTTTTTTTTGAAAGATACTGCTAGCAAAGATGAGATGATGCTTAAAAATTTCCAGCCAGATGTGTCTCCAAACATTCCCAGAGATGACAGATATTCAAATGTAGTTTGGATTAAACCCATTATATAGATAAGTGTCTTTTATAGCTGACTGCAGCTGTGAAGTCTGGAATCAGATCTGTAACTCCCCTAAACTTTGAAGACTGTAGTCAAATTTGTGGTTTTGGATTTGAATCTTCAGTTGCTTGTTGCATCAGACTGTCATTCACATCTGTTACACCAACAGCTCGGTGCAAAACTCTGATACCAGTTTCAGACTCCACAAAGCTGAGGTTCAGAAAGGCCACTTCTCAAGCACATTGCTACATATGAGCAGCGACAGCAGCATATTATAGGTCTGTAGGTTAACAACTCTCTACATGCCTTCTAATGGCTATCGATGACCCACCATGGAACACTGGCTCATGGGTCACAGGTTGTTGGCTCCCGCTCTGTAAAGTGTGCTTTACATACTTCCTTCATATTATGTTTCTGTGTAAGCAAATGTTGTAGCTTCCCACAGGGATATTACATGATCCAGTGTGGAAGGAGAGAGGGTTGGCGTAATTGCAAATGGGATGAAAGCTGCTCCTTGAGGTACTCTCTAAGGGCTTATCTATACACAGCAAAACTAGGAGTGAATTTACAACACCTCAGCTCCACAGGTGGGCACTCTTCACATGCAGTAAGCAAGGAGAAGGTGTTTCATGTGGAAAATAAGAAAATATTCCACACAAGCGATGTTCCTATGAGGATACAGTGCTTTGAGCCTGAGGTCCTGCAGTTTCCCTCTCTTGTTTGCTATACAGGAAGACCTTAAGACTTCAGCCACACTGCAAAAAAATAACAACCCACAAATGTCTGTCTGGGAGGGTGTCACTGGTTATCACCATGGCATAGACAGCCTCACCAACTGCAGTGATGGAGCCACCCACGGTAAATGCTGGACAACTCTTCTGACCTGTTAATAGTTGGCAGACTATATGATGACAGTTGCAAGAATCTGATGCACAGCAGTATCCTTTACAGCAGTTTAATCTTTGTCATCAAATCCCTCGGCAGCCATGATTAATAGCAGCACTTGAGCTTGTTTTGAAAGTTGTATATTTGGCAGCTATGAACTTTGATCTATGGTTTCACTTTAAAGAATCATTATGACACAAACTTTTCCTGTAATCCTTCCATCTAATTAAACCACACACAAATACTATGTGGGGAAATATGATGCTATTGATATAAGCTGTGTGTTTATTACATTATTTTAGGCACTTTATTAAAGTGGATAGTTGTTCCCAGCAAGATAGTAGATAAGCTCACCCAAAACAATAACATCACCCAGAAAGAATATATAAGAGAATTTCCCAAGGCCAAATTTTATTAGAAACTTTCTTTGTTGATTAATACTGTGCCCTTGAACCCATTAAGGGCTCAGATGCTTTAACTTGAGCTAAAATTACTAGCATTTAATGAATTCAGCCTACTAATGTGTACTTTTCCACAAAACATTTGCCTTTGTTCCAGATGGTCAAAGGACTCCAGTGCCTAACATGATAGTGTTTGTCTTCCTGAAGTAGTTTTTTAGTATTTGTGTACAAGTTAATGGGGAAGCTTTTGAAAATCGAAGAAAATTTATTTTCATATAAGTATTTTAAACAACAGAACATCCATCATTGTGTAGCTGAATCAATCATAAACCAGCCATTTCTTGCTGGTCTTTTTCCTGCTGCACACTTTGTAGTGAAATTCCCATGAGGCAGGTAATGCTCATGTTTTCAAGGCGAAAATACGAACTGTGGATCAGTCTGAGCAGTGTTTTTTCTAGGGCTGAGGTGCAGGGCTGCATAGTCTTGACTGAGTTGACTTCCTTGTGTATTGTGCCTTCATGATACCAGGATTTGTGCAGAAGAGGATTCCTTCCTCTAGAGCAGACTACCCAGCCTCTGAGCAGCAGTTATATGGAGCTACCTGGAATTCCATGGCTTTCTCCTGATTGCCCCGTTTTGATTTCCTAATCTGGGTGCCACAAAACAGAGATAACAGAGGTATAAGTCACTATCTTGAGGCTGCTGTGGCTGCCAGGCCCAACAGTGTTTATATTTGCCAATCACCATCTTTTCCATATTTTCTGAGTAGACTTTCAGCCAGCTGGCTTTTGGCTGAAACATTGCTCCTGTCACTACTGGTTAAGCCCAGTCACCATGGTTTCTGAGTCAGTTGGAGAGCAGACAAAGTACCAAATATAATAATTTTCCTAAATTGTCTGACAAATTTCCAGAGAGTTCACATAAATGTAGGACAGCTGAAGCAACATGAGTGATCCCTTAGAGAATTCACAGCTGAGCACCCTCAAGCAGAGGGAATAGCTGCCCATCACCACTCTCTGGACTTCATCAGAAAGGAATGAAACAGAACTGCACTAAAGCAGTTCCATCTGCTCCTGCCAGGTTCTCCAGTCTTGGTATTAATCCCCTGTGATGAGCTGTGTCCAAGACTACCACAAGACTGAGCAGAATTAGCAGGGACATTTGTCATGTGTCCGCTGTCATGAGGAAGGCTGGATCAGTGGCCAGAAATGGCCTTGACCTAACCTGCTCCTAAATAGCTGGGCACAAGCTACTTGAGCTGTCATCCTGTCTTTAGTGGCTCTTCTCTGAAAAGCAAAACTTGTTTAGGTAAACTGGAATCCTTCTGACATCTGCACATCCAGGGCTTTGAGTGACAGTCGCAGCCTGGGCAGAGTGGAGGTGTCACATTATTCTCAACCAGCCACAGAGTCTTGTGGGTGGATATGGAGTCAAAATGTATTTTATATACAACTAGAATAAAGTTTTGTATAAAGAGCTAATAAAACCTCATAAGGACTTTTTACTAGATCAAGGGCTGCCTCTTGTTCTTATTGAACTCAATGAGAATTTTGCTACTGACTTCAAAGGAAGTTGAAAGGAGCCATGAGGGGTTGATTTCTACTCTTACATATGTGCTTCTGCACACCAAATTTGCATCTGAAAGGACTGTGTTTTAGTTAGTTTTTGTTGCTATAGTTGTTGGGGTTTTGCTACTTGAGAGCTTGCATAAGCACAAGATCTGCTACATGTAGATTGTCTATACACATGAGCAAATGGCTTATTTCTGTTGTACAAAACTATCCATATGCTACATACACTGCATGTATGCAATGCAAAAACGATGCATTGAACTGCCTCATCTGAGTGGCTTCATTCTCTTGGGAGACAAAAATCTCTCCTAAGCACTTAATGATTGGTGAAGAAGGTTCCCCATTTATCACTGTAAGATGGATAAAACCAAATCAAATATAAATTGATCCTTTTGCAGGTTTTTTCCCAGGCTTCAGTGTCTATTCTTTGACACCCTCTCCCATAGCATTCTCCTGTGCCCCCACAGCTTGGACGGGGGCACGCCGTGCTGGCTTAGGAACTGGCTGGAGGGCTGGGCCCAGAGAGTAGTGGTGAACAGTGCTGCATCCAGTTGGTGGCTGGTCACTAGTGGTGTCCCCCAGGGATCAGTGTTGGGCCCAGTCCTGTTTAATATCTTTATTGATGATTTACATGAGAGGATTGAGTCCACCATTAGCAAATTTGCAGATGACACTAACTTGGGGGGGAGTGTCAATCAGCTGGAAGGCAGGAGGGCTCTGCAGAGGGACCTGGACAGACTGGAGAGATGGTCTGATTCCAGAGGGATGAGGTTCAACAAGGCCAAGTGCCAGGTCCTGCACTTTGGCCACAACAACCCCATGCAGTGCTACAGGCTGGGGACAGAGTGGCTGGAGAGCAGCCAGGCAGAGAGGGACCTGGGAGTGCTGATTGACAGGAAGCTGAACATGAGCCAGCAGTGGGCCCAGGTGGCCAAGAAGGCCAATGGCATCCTGGCCTGCATCAGGAACAGTGTGGCCAGCAGGTCCAGGGAAGTGATTCTGCCCCTGTACTCAGCGCTGGTGAAGCCACACCTGGAATACTGTGTCCAGTTCTGGGCCCCTCAGTTCAGGAAGGATATTGAGATGCTGCAGCAGGTCCAGAGGAGAGTAACAAGGCTGGTGAAGGGACTCGAACACAGGTCTTATGAGGAGAGGCTGAGGGAGCTGGGGTTGTTTAACCTGCGAAAGAGGAGGCTTGGGGAAGACCTCATCACTCTCTACAACTCCCTGAAAGGAGGTTGTAGCCAGGTGGGGGTTGGTGTCTTCTCCCAGGCAGCTATCAGTAAGACAAGAGGGCATGGTCTTAAGCTCTGCCAGGGGAGGTTTAGGTTAGATATTAGGAAGAAATTCTTTACAGAGAGGGTAATCAAACATTGGAATGGGCTGTCCAGGGAAGTGGTGGATTCTCCATCTCTGGAGGTTTTTAAGATGAGACTGGATGTGGCACTTAGTGCCATGGTCTAGTAATCATGGTGGTAGTGGATCAAGGGTTGGACTTGATGATCTCAGAGGTCTTTTCCAACCTGCCTGATTCTATGATTCTATGCTTCTATGATTCTATAAGTAGGCATAGAGCCTTATGACCAGATTCAAGGATCCGAGCAGTTGTCAAAATGGTTTGGAACTTAGCTTAACCACTTCTGAGTACATTCTTCTCCATTCCTTCTCTGCAGCATCTTGTAGAGCATGAGACTTATCAACTGCACCCAAATACACTTCTTTAGGCAAGAGGGCTTCTTATACAGAACTTTGATTGTTCAGAAACAGGAAAGACGTTGTTAGAATGGGGGCACAATTTAAAAACAAGCGATTGAATATGAATTCCTATTTGCAAATACCTGGAAGTCCTGTACAAATCCTGTGAGAGCACTAGAGGCTCCTGGAGACCTAAGCAAAATCAGATAGAACTCATTTCTTTGTCAATAGTAACATACTTTTTCTGCTTTACAGTTGATTGAGACCTGGCTGCTGCTAACTTTCTTTTAGGGATGATTTCATAAGATGTAGATCTTCCTGTCAGGAAACACTCCTGCACTGTGTGCTTCAGTAGTTGCCATCCCATTCTTGATAGTTACACATTCTCTATGAGCCTAAATAATGCCACTCTTGCATAGATTTTTATGTACTTTAGACATTAGAAAGCATTATCACAGCCTTACTCAGTGATCCTGTAGTCGAGCCATATGTATTTAACTCCTTCAACCTTTCCTTGTGAAAAGCTTTCAGAGAGACCAGAAGAAATGGTCTCATTTCTCTCAATGCATCAGCATCTCTGAGCAAGGATACAATAGAAAGCACATTGGCTGGGCCCTCTCAGCCTCTCAAAAGAAAACTGCTTTGCTGGGTTACTGCTCCTGCATGACTCTTTTTCTGGGTTACTCAGACCATGGGCATGGAGTAGAAGATTGCTGAAGCTTCAGAGATTACTTCTGCCAAACCAGAGAGAGCTCAGTGACCAGAGTGGTGTGTGTAGGAAGATACTGACTGAGGAGATGGAGAGTAGCAAGTAGAGAGGCTTGGTGAAAGCCTGCACAACCTTGGGGTAAAGAGGTTGGGTAGTCCCATAAAGCAGCAGCACCTGGTTGCTGATGAGAACAAATCCAGTTTTCTGAGCTGACTGGTGTTTCTTTTCTGTTCATGAAAAGTATGTACTTAAGATCTCACACTCCGAAGCTAACCCAGTCAACTTTTCAGAATAGGTTTAATATCTTTTGTTGTATTTGAGGTCAAAGGGCTTTGCTGCAGCTGCAGCTCAGCCAAATAATCTGGACCTGTTGCAGGAGTTACTAGTCAGAGCTCTGATTTGTGTCAGGTGTAGGTTTAAACCAGATGTGACAAGGATACTTCCTGATGTTGAAAGCTAAGAAAGGTGTCCCACATTTCCTGGGAGCTTAGCCTTGGGCAATATATACCTAAAATATATTTAAAAGGTGGACAATAAAAAAGTGACATTGGAAACAGAGTTATAATTCATCTAATAAACAGAAACATCCCATATCATGGTTGTGGTTGTGCCTAGTGCTGATTTTTTTATATTTTATGTAAGGCTAGCTTTATGTCCAGGATTAGCTTTTCAACATCCAGGAGTGATAAGGGCTTTTGAAGGGTTGTAGGTAGAAAGCCATAAGATAAAACCAAAGAGCAGCTACTAGATTTCTTTGCATTAAAGCAAATATAGCTACCTGAGAAACCTGAGAAAGACAGTGTCCTAGAGACAGACACTGACACAGAAGCCTGATTTGGATATTTGCATCTTTTAAAAAGGTGGAGGTTAGACTAAGACACCTTCATGGTCAAGAGAGAATGAGGAGACTGAAGGGATATTTACAATATAAATCATGAATAAATGGAAACTGGAGCTCATGGTAGCTCAACTTGGCTAGGCTTGCCTTTCAGCTCTGACAGCCCTCAGCGTGGAGTGAGCAGGTAAGGACACAGCACAGATACTCATTTTGACCTGCCAGGGAGATGTTTCAACCAGAGTGTTTCACACTATTTTGTCATCAGGATTTATGCCTATAGGTCCTGAGGGACCTCACAGATCCTCATTTTGCATTGGCAACAGTGTTTCGGTATAACATACTCAGTGGCGAAGAATACTTGGATGGACAGTTTCATTGTGATAATTATTAGGATTTTTTTCACATTGATATGTTAGACTTTTTTTAAAAGCTGTTCAGGCCACTCGGTATTCACTAAGGGTACAATACTGTTTCCCTAAATGTTAACAAAAAGGAAGAAATGTGTGAAATACCTATATGTTGCTGCCTGCTTCTTAGAAACTCAGAATACAGCCTGCATATGTAAAAGCACAGCACAGCTCTCTTCAATAAGCAAAACGACAACACATGTATTTAAATATCAGAGCCCGAATGGAGTCTGCTTCTTTTCCCACACCTCTGTAAAATCAAAGTTTGAAACCCTGTAGGAGCTCTTTTAAAATATCCTGGCTTCCTTGCTGCAGACCATATGTTTTTTTCAAAAACCAGGACTGCAAACTCAAATAATTACATGACTTGCATTCTATCACTGTGGATTGTGCTCTACTGGCTTCAACTGGCACGGTTTGGTAGCTGTTACAGATGCCACAATTCATTGCTTTGAAGTCTGCACATTAAAAAAACAGGGAGGGGGGAAGGGAAAAAAAAGGTTTCAAAAGATTGCCTGACTTTCTGTTATGAATAAGTTGACATTTTGCAACATCTGTCATAGTCACTGCCACTTCAGCTTCCCTCCTCTGCTCAAGCTTATGCGTTTTATGTTAATACTGGAGCAACTGTGGATGGTGCGGCCTCACCTTGAATATTGTGTGCAGTTTTGGTCACCACAATATAAGATATTAAGCTCTTAGAGAGTGTCCAAAGGAGGGTAACAAAGATGGTGAAGGGCCTTGAGGGGAAACCATGTGACAAGCAGCTGAGGTCACTTGGTCTGTTCAGCCTGGAAAAGAAGAGACTGAGGAGAGACCTCATTTCAGTTACAACTTCCTCATGAGGGGAAGAGGAGGGGCAGACATTGATCTCTTCTCTGTGGTGACCGGTGACAGGACCTGAGAGAATGGCCTGAAGTTGTGTTAGGGGAGGTTTAGGTTGGATATTAGAAAAAAGTTCTTCACCCAGAGGGTGGTTGGGTACTGGAACAGGCTCCCCAAGGAAGTCGTCACAGCACCAAGCCTGACAGAGTTCAAGAAATGTTTGGGCACAAGGTGTGACTCTCATGGATGGTCCTGTGCAGGGTCAGGAGTTGGAATTGATGATCCTTGTGGATCCCTTCCAACTCAGAATATTTTGTGATTCTATGATTTTTGCTACGAGTGAGGTGCAACAGCGTGGTAAGTGCAGGTAACTCCTTTCTTTGAGAATCAGGCCTCTAGGTGCTGCTCTGCTCCTGCTGACATGAGGTAGGGGGCAGAGAAGGCATGTATTTTGCAGTAATACCTGTCTGGAAGAAGAAAATTGTCATTACAATAGTCTGCAATAGTCTGTCCTTGTGAAAGAGGCTCAGATCATTCCCAAGGAGCTTACAGGTAGCCCAACCACCTCGCAGCACTGCTCAGACATCTTTCCCTTCTTATCTACTGCTCTGCACAAGGTATTATGGACAGCTGTGTCTTGAGTCACTGGGGTACAGTGAACCTTCTCCTTTTCTTGCTGCTTGGAGCCTCAGGGCAGTGAATCCATGCTGTGCTCCACCCATCATCATGACTAGCTCAAGTATGACTGTCAGAGGAAATAAGCCTTTCCTGTGCTGTTTCTTTGGTTATTAATTTTCGTATTCCTAGATGCAATCTGTGTAACCTCATTCAGCTCTTAATGAGGACTGAGAGAGAAAAACTTGTCCCAGGTGGACTTATCAGCTTGTTTTAATTAGTTTTTGAAAATAAATATTGCCAACAGGACAAAGCAGTGCTATCAGTGATAAGATTAAGCTTCGACTAATTAAGCACTTGAACACTAAGGAACAGCATCTTCACTTTGGCAACTTCAGCTGGCTGCTTGGAGAATTTGCAATGTGATATCATTTTGCATGCAGTACAATTTCCCCATTAGAAAAGTGACACCAACCCCTCCTTGGCATGTACTAGCAGGGTTCCTCACATAGTGCTCGTGCCTGGGGAGGTGCCTTGGCCTTCTGCAGGGTCCTGGCTATGTCGAACTTTGTCTCTTCCATTCAGACTCCAAATGGAATAATTCCATCTGGGCTGTTTTCAGGTTTGAATTTGGGGGCTGGAATTCATCGCCTCGGAGGCTGCTTCCCCCAATTCACTGGTGTGTTCGATCACAAGCATCTGTAATCCCTGTAATCCATTTCACCCTGCTTGCCTTTCTCATGGAGGATGGGAAGAGAAATGGTCTGACTCCATAGAAGCACGTAACACTGCCTATGACCCTGCTTAAAAGCCAGAAGAAGGTGTCCTTGAAGTTATTAAGAGAAACTATGTGACAGCTCTTTACACTATTATTTTAAGTATCAGCTTCAACTTCCTTGTTAATTTCCAATATATTTTTGATTTGGTTTGGTTTTATTTGCTAATAATATTCTGAACACTGTGCTCATCTTTTTTAGCTGAGGTGGTGCTACCGAGGTGGATTCAGGCCCCCTCCCCCCCGATATTGTTGGTCTGCTTTATAGAACATGGGAAAAAGGTCAGGGGAAACATAATTAAAATGCCAGCACATGAGCAGATTTTGTCCACATGTTCTTAAGATCTTGAGATCTTGTTGTTCTCGGGTTTGCTGTTTCTAGGCACCAGGTGTTAAGACCAAGCTATGTTAAAAGGGTTTCATATTAAAAAAGTATATTTGATGTGGTATATTATTAGCTGCCAGTGCTGCTGTCTTATCCCAACAAGGTAAAATGGAAAATTTTTTGCATAGCACTGCACTTTGCAGTCTTTTGCAATGTGAAGCACCTAGGTCTTGAGAAAGTGAATGCATCTCAGCAGATACTGCTTTGTCTCTCCCTTGTGTCAGCCATGATCTGGGAGGGTTTCAAAATCTTTGCCACTTGAAATCCAATTGATCTGAAACTTGCCCAGAAAACTGTCAGCCTTGTTGCTTATTTTTCTTTAACATGCTGTTCATTATTTCCATATACCTTCACCCACAAATGAAAAGTGGAAAAAAAGAATGCAAAGGACTTTAAAAAAAACCAGATTTCCAACTGTTGGTGATTTACAATATTTGTAAACAATTAGACTCCAATGAACACAGAGATTTCTTTTTTTATTTTGATGATTAACGTTGTGATGAAAAATATTTTGAAGCTTTGAGATACTGATGTTTGAAAAAATTAATTAGAACCATGTTGTGTTTTTCATAAGGATATGATTGTCTATCATAGTGCTTGCAAAAGTTCAGATTTAAAATTCAAAAACATTCATCCAGGATCCCATGTTAAGCTAACAATAAATAGAAGAGGCAAGCATGAAAGAAGAAGTTGTTAGAGGTAGAAGGGAACATTCTTCTCAAGTAAAATACTTGAGCAGAAACCACCTTTTTCTCCTGCTCCTGCCCTTTTTAGTTAACAAGATGCCTAAACTAGAGATCAAAGTGACACACACAAGTGATTCTCTGAACAAGCAAGGTTAAGGATCAGCTCACCACTGTCGTTATCTCCTGCACCTTCTAGGATACATCCAGGGGCAGAATTTGGGGGAGGGGGAGGGGCAAGGCTGGAATGAGGATAGAACAATGTTGAAATAGAGTGAAATGTGACTATATCATGCATGCATGAATATTCCACGCTGGGGTCCTGTCATTTTTTACCATGGAAGCTCTACTAAGGAGGCAGCCTGGGAACCATGAACTGAGCAGCCACCATTTGTCAAAGACTGGGGTCTGTGCATATACACACATTTTATACATGTTCTTTATAGATAGCTACAATACATGAACTGGTTGTAAAGTTGCAACTTGATAGCCCATGGCAGAAACTTGGAATTTCTGGGTTTGCATTCCTTTTTTTCACCTAAAGAAGACATGTAAAGCAGGTCAGATCAATTACTTTCTAAAAAGACTATATACTCTCCTGGAATTACAAAGGGCACCTAAGAAGCCCAACTCAGATGTAGCAAGATGTTTGTACTTTGGTGGGATGAACCTTATCTAAAATCACTATGTTAATTATTCTGTATATATATATATATATATATACACACACACAAATACATACATACATACATACAAGCCCTGCCCTTGCACACAGTAACTGCTTGTCATTTGTCCAAGATTTGCTCCTTCCAACCTTGTGGTTTCTTTGGAAAAGGAAGTGCTTTTCTATCAATGCTTTGCAAGGTGCTATCTCTTAGACAGAGTGACATTTATACCTGTGCCTGGAGCAACAAGCTCTAAACTTTGCTGGGGTGAACATGAGCCCTTTCTATTTCTCTTCCCAAAGTGACACTTAGGAACATTTTGCTCTCGGTGCTGGATGTGCACAACTGTCTGTTCAGAAATCTAAAACATTAATGTTTTGAACATCAGCTGTGACCTAATTTTTCTGGCACTGTAAAACAACACTGGCAACAGACTTAGCTGTCTCTTAAACCAGGCCTTGACTAGAGCTGCTACACTGTGACTTTTTACAGACCAGAGTGGAGAGGAGATCAGTAATTTCAGCAAAGTTAAAATCCCTTTCTTTTGTTCAAGACCTCAGAGAGATTTAGTATAACTAAGAATGATGTGTGGGCCAGACTCTCCCCCTCTTTCCTGCCTTTTCTTTTAACATAAAATTGAGTTGTACTGACACAAAGTTGTGTTGTTATCAATATAATGGTAGTGAACATTGAGTGGGTAGTTGTTATTTCAGTCCTTGTGAGTCATTAACAGTAAACTAGACCTGTATATTTACTTATCTATGCTGAAATAAACACATTGCAGCAGTTGTGACTCATATTGAGACTGAAGTGAAACTTCCAGTTACAGCTCCCACTTTTATACCTAATTATAATGTTCTTAATCTTGTACCAACTTGGCTTGGTTGAAACATTGTACTTGAACTCATTGAGAAAAGCATTCATGGTTTTTCAGTCATGAGTAATGTAGACATTTCTATTTCATACCAATAGCCACACAATCTTGCCTTCATATTATATATATATATAGTGTTTACATATATATCTTGTTATTTTATATGAGTACATATTTACACATACATATACAGACATAAACTGATAAGGAAAAATATTTTAGCATTAGAATTTCAAAGAATTATGAAGTTAGAACAGAGTGAAAGGTTCACAGTGAAACTTAAAACTTTACTAGCTATAAGATTTCATTACTAACACAAAACTCAGTCCAATACTTTGCTCAGCCCAGGGTCAACTTATTTTTAGCAGGAGGGATAGTCTTATAGTTAAAATATAAGGGAGAGTAAGGTTTGAATTTCCACAGAAAAACTTCGCATTTCTGAGTAGCTCCTAAAAAAAGAAAAAAGAAAAAGAAAGAGGTCTGTATATCGGCAAGAATGAAACTTTGCTAAATTCAGTGCCACAGCTTTGGATTTGCCTTGATCTGTGTGTATGTTTGCTTCTTCAAATGTTTTCTTCCACCACACGATATCACTGCTTTATCCTTCTACTGACATTGCAGGGGCAAAGTGGGTGTGAAATAACTCATCCATGCACTAGCCAGAAGTATTTCTTTAGATACAGATGTTGGTGTGGTTACATTCTGTGTCCTCCCTCCTTTCCCATGTGAGTGTATTTGTGCCAATGAGAAGGTTTTCAGAGAAGGAGTGGTGTTAATGCACACAGAGTTGCTCCAAGTTCCTGAATAACCATCTTGGAAACAGTTCTACAATTTCAGGAGTTGTCTTCTCAGGCAGGAAGCAGGAATGCTTCCTATTTTAGTCAGCCAGTGGGCCCAAGGTGTCAATGAAGAGAAAAAATATCTTGTAATAGTAGTCACAGCACACAGTTAACATGAGCAAATCTCACAACCAACATTCATTTACATGATCATTTGCTGAAGGGATCAATTCTGAATAAGAAATTAATTTCTAATCTTTATTTGTAAATGGGGTGTATTTTCTAGGTATCCAGAAACATAAAGTGGATATAAACAAAGTAGGTCTTAGAAAGATGAAAAACAGGAAAAGGTAAAGCAGGTGGTTTTTTCCCTGGTAATTGCTTAACACTCTTCACTAAATAATTTATAGTTATAAAAAAAGATATCTTGAGCTAATAAAACAACATAAAAGTTGATGATTTTGCCGATAGATCTTATATGTGAGATTCTAAGTTGAGAATGGAGAATGAGTCAGTATTTGTCAGACAATAAGGATTCAAAACATTCATCATCAGGAATTAGGTTCTTGCCTCTCTGAAGCTATGACACAGACTTTGACATTTTCCTCAAAAGATTTTTGAAAAATACATACACTCATTGAAATTTTACACCTGCCCTCAGTTCCCTCCCTTGCATGTTGGGGAAAACAATACTTTGTGAGCAGAGACATTTTAAAATCCTTTTATGGAAAGACCATTGTGCCCAGTATTGTGCTAATATTTTCTTGATCCAAGCAGATGTTTAAACAAAGTTGTAAGACTGCAGCATCTGTGGCTGCTGGGAATTGCCCTGCTCCAAGGCAGAATCAGGGAAAGTTGCCATAAGGAATTATTCCTCCTGAAAATGAAGCATAGATTTGGAGGTGACAGAATACCCCTGAGGAGATACAAGGAACCCCTGAGGAAGTTCTTTTCTTTGGCACTTGGCTTTATATGAATTAGAAGCCCCCCTGGGTCTTCTGCAATTTTTCCAATGGGTGGGAAACACAGATAACATTTAGGAAAGCGATTTTTGACTGCCAAAACTGCAGTGCCTGACAGTTTTGCATCCAAGCAGAACTGATGAAAATCCAAATATTTGTGGATTTTGCTTCAGATGCAAATATTTAGTATAGCTTCAATCCCAAATTGAAGTCCCCATGGAATTTTGATTAGAACTCCTGATATTCGTACCTCAGTGTTTTCCTCATCTCAAATAGTATCAAGCTGAATATTTCTTAATAACGTTCTGAGTGTATATACATGTCAAAAATATTTTAGCTTAGTACATGTTCATTACATGGTATGTGTGTTTTCAAAGCTGACTTCAGTGAGGATTTTTATGCAGGGTCTGTGTTTATGTCCAAAATAACAAGCAGAAAATTTGCCAGGAGGTATCATTCAAACAACCAAACACACACTTCTTGGCCTTGGGTCAATCGTGCTATCAATAAAATCAGACTCTAGAAAATCACAGCTTGAAACAACAGTCAAGCTTGTGACAATGTTTGGATTAGCAGAAAGGATATTGCTGAGGCTGAATAAGTATCACTGTCTTCTGTCAGCTAAGTAGACAGAAGAAATGGTAGAGCTGATCACTGGAAGGAGAATGATGTGTAAAGTGACCTCAGTTTTAAAAAGATGTCTCAGATTCTGTTCAACATATTCAGTGGTTACAGATCAAGTTTTCATATTAGTTCTTTGAAGCATGCCGATCAGGAAGGTTCAGCTGTTTTGTCCTTCTTGAAAATCCAGAAAACTTTCAGCAAGGTTTCCTCACCAATGCCTGCTAGGGAAACTAAGCTGCCATGGGATGAGAACCAAAACTCTGACATGACTCTATCTGACTAAAAGATAGGAAAGAAAAGGTTAGGAACAAAAGGTGGAGGGAAGTCAAGAGTGAAATCCTGCAGGATCTGTGTTCTGGCCTGTGCTGTTCAACATGTTCATAAGTGATATGGAAAAAGGAGTGAATAATGAGGTGACAAGGTACACTGATGATAATAAGTTATTTAGGGTGGTAAGGACAAGGGCCTCTTCACAGTTGAAGAAGGACCTGACAAGATAAAGTAACTGAGTAAACAGAAGATATTTGATGTCAGTAAATGTAAAATAATGCATAAAAGAAAAAGTAATTCTAGTTTTACCTATTCAGTGATGGCCCTCAAGTTCCGTTTCCACTGTCTTTCAGAAATGAGATCCTTGCACACTTCCATGGAGACACCATCCCAATGCGCAGAAGCAGTGAAGAAAATAAATCAGAAGTTAGGAACTGGTAGGAAACAGAGGACAAAAAGTACTTATGATTATGCCAGCATAGAGCCTGTGGTGATGGTGTCTGGAGCAGTGCATGCAGTTCTGGCCTCTCTGCATTCACAAGGATGTAACAGAGCTGGGAAAAGGTCTAGTGAAGGAGAGTTGTCAAAGTAGGGCACAGCTTCTGTAAGAAGTGACTGAGGAGACCATGAGACAACTAACAAGAGATACGGTACTGCCCTCTAAAATCATGCTTCTCCTATAGAAGACAAATAGATACCCACTGTCTCTTCCAACACAAAGCCAGTTAAAACAATGAGACCTTATATGGAACTAATGGGTGGCAAGTATGAAAGAAAAAAAGGGGATATTTCTTCCATAAGTCGATGGTAAACTGTGGAACACCTTGCATAATTTGAATAATTTGGATGCTAATTGTTACATGGGTTGAAAAACCTAGACAAAAAAAGAAAATAAATAAAACCTTACTGAAGACATCCAAATAAACAAAAAAAGCTGTTCCAGACCAGAATACTACCTAAACTACAAGTAACTGGTGACTCAGGTTGTATTCTGAGGAAATATTACTGCAGACCTGACCCGTTCTTGCTGTCTTCCCTAGACATCTGCTACTGACATTCTTGGAGACAGGACCACTTGTGTGGCTCAGCCAAACTACACTTAGATTCTTGTGTTTGTGACTTGGGATCTGTGTTAGCTTTTTTACACTTCAGTAGACAAATGAACCTTTAATTAGGAAAAGTAAAAATGCTTCCCAGCTCCCCAAACCAATAAAACCCCAAGTGTTTCTGGTAAATTCTTGTATAACTAGCTGAATAATCATTTACAATCAGAAGGAGTTTGATGGTCACAAATGTTTCCTTGGCCATTTCAATTTTACATGGAAAACCAAAGGTGACTAGTGTGAATCCTCCCCTCCATGCTCAATATACTCATCTTTGTATTTCTCTTCTCCATCAAATCACTACAGTGTTTTTAATCCTGCCTTTGGAAAAGCCACAGGAATATATCCATGGGCCACTGTAAAAACCTTTGTTTCTTTCCATTTGCTGCTTTTTACTAAAATAAACTCATATGTCAAACTTTTGTGATACATGGTTTAGTCACATCATAGAAAGCTACATTAAGGCATTAGTCAGGCAATATTCCTTATCCAGTATTTCTACAAGCCTTCCCCCTTTAGGAAAAGAACTTGACCTGGCAATCACAGAGCACAGAGGAATGACTCATTATGTCAGTCCTGGAGATTGTACAACAAACAGGAATAGCATCGCTGCCATCAATCCTGAAAAAATAAGAAATTCAGAGTCGTTGAAATGACAGACATGAATACTGTTCTTGCAGAAGAGATAATAATGCTACCAACCAGAAAGAAGAGCAGCAAGAGCAACTGTTGCTAAACACAAGGGGATTTTTGACAGGCTGTGATGATAAGGAGATTGCAGCTGGCAGGCAGACAGAACGCATCCCTGCAGAACATCTTCAAGTCAGGGGATGCCTGTTAGCCAAAGTGCCTGCAAAGGAATAGTGTGATTTGAAACAGGAGTGAAAGATAGAACTCATGTGGCAGAAACCATCATTAGGGATGGAAATTTTAAAAAGTAACTCAGCCTTGTGCCACTATGACTCCTGTACTTGAACTTTTCCTAGTCAAAGTTGACTGCTACAGCAGAATCTGTTTCCAACATTCCTAACTGTGCTGTCAATCACAGAAAAACTCAAAAGTTTTTAGGAAATCCTGGTTTACGGATCTCTACTCCACCAGTTGTAATTTTGCTGTCATCAATTGGAGACATTTGTACTTACTATTTTTTCAGCTGCAAAGGCTTTTTGTTGTAGCAAAAAAAAAAAAAAATCCAATACCATTTTCTTTGGGTTGATGCTTAGAGAAAAAATAAATTATTTTGACTTTTCCTTCTGTCTTAAAATGAGAAAGTAATTTGAAGATCTTAGTATCTTTCAGTATAAGAAAGAAAGAGAGAGAGAAAAGGGAAAGAAATACTCTACCACCAGTAACTACTTCCTTCTCTGTTCTAAAAATAATTATTTAAGTTCTAGAAAATGTGTTAACTCATATTTCCCTACAGGTCTGTCTCTCTAGCTTGTCGGAAAGAATTTACAGGTTTGCTTAATTATGATGAACATATCTCTGGTAAGAGAAAGCTACAACTATACAGACTTCTTCAAAGAGTGTAAGCTCAAGAAAAACAATTGCAAAGACAGAAACCTCATTGACCATTGAAATAACTGGTGTGATAAAGGTTTTATTCCAGGAAATTTTAATCGAAGGCTGGATATTTAGATAGAACACGTTAGATTCAATGTCATCTTTTGAGCTCCAGGCAAGAATTTGATCAGGAAAGTCCTGTATCACTGAGGGCCTGAAGAGCACTGTGTCCCTTTTATAGGTAAAGAAAGGTAGGACTCCTAAAGAGAATCACATTTATGACTGAGAGTTGGTGCTGGCAGAATCAGCTATTAAATGGGCTTTTTGGGAAGGGGTCGCTTTGAGCCGATGTTCAGGAGTCTCAGACAGTGTGAATAGCCGTCTGAAGCCCACGCTTTTAAAAGCCCTTGGTAGTAGCTTGAGTACTACTCCTTAGGCCAGAATTCAGGTTCCAAATAAGAACCTCCATCTTGGTGCCAATTCTTTTCTCTTTCAGAGAACAGCTCAGCCTGTCAGTACCTGATCTGCTCTTTTTCAGACATCACAAAGGCAACCTTCTGTGCACACACAGACATCAGCTTAATCAAACTGAAATGATGAACTTCCTGAAGGCATAGGAAATGGGAACCTTGATCAACCTTCCTGCAGAGTCTCCATAAGACAGTCAAGGAGATGAGATGGTATTTGTAACAAGTCTGAGACTGTTCTCTTTGAGGGCTTCTCCTTATTCTACCAACAACATGTCCTGAAGTGTGTTCTTACATTCCAACTGCCACATAGCAACACTAGAGACTAATATGTAATGAATTTACAATGATAATAATTTCAAATTTTGCATTTCAAGATCCAATGGGGGACTATAGTGACTTATATATGGTCCTAAATTCTGTCTCTCTGGTTTGGTAATTATTCAAGGGGAATTTACTGATCTATACTGAAGAATATCTGGTCAGAATAAACCCCACCACAACTGGTTTTAGATATCTGTTCTCCTTACCTCTCTTCAAGAAGTCTTGAAGATAGGGAAACTGGGAATATGTTGCAAAATTCTTGCCTTGAAAAACATAACATTTAGAGCAAATTTATCTGAAGAGGTCACTGGAGATGCCACAGAGCTTTTCTGATGGGAGCTTCTTGGATTCCCAGGCATTAACTCTTTTTACTTCAGCATTTATCAGTAATTGAATCCTCCATAACTACTAGAAGTTTATTCTTCCACTTACCATCCAAAAAATAATAATAAAAAGTAAACTGTTCAGAAGAACATTATGACATAGGCTTCCTACCATCACAGCTATGTGCTAGCTTCAGCAGGGCTGCTGGTTGTTGCACGTAAAGCATGCTGACATTTGCTGGTGCCTCTGTGAACAACTGGCATGATTTGTGATCTGCTCTTTGGGCAGGTGAATGGCAGGAAAATGCAGGCAGTGCACTTAGCTGGCGGGCACCTGTCCTTGCAATCCAAATCCCTGGCTGATATAAGAGAGACAGTGTATTGCCATTTCTGCTCTCTTGGCTGCTGCTACCACCACCTTCTTAGTTATTTATTTTTAGCTGGGAATGAGAGGAAAGTGGCAAAGCAAGTTACTCAGCAGATTCACGTATAGTTTGGTATCAGACAGTTTCTTTGAGTTTGTCATGCTCGACATCAATTGTGGATTGCAATCTTGCAGTATAAAGAAGGAAAGAAGGAAGGAAGGAAGTGGGGAAGGGAGGGAGGGAAGGAAGAAAGGAGGGAAGAAAGAGAGGGAAGGAAGGAAATTCAGAGGATATTAGCAGCAACACCACCAGGTTCTGAGTCTCTGTACCGTTACACTGATGGTAAGGAAAATACATTTGCATTTTATTTACATTTCATTCGTATTCAGTGTACATGACTGGAGAATGTAGTAATTTGTTTCCTGCAAGTTATTTTGCATGTAATTGTCATCCTTGGACAGAACTTTTCATGTGTGGAAATCAAAAACCAAAACCAAAGAAAGAGAGGAGAAACAGAAAAAGATATGGACATGTGCCCTGCTGAGCTTCTTTGCTTGTGCTTTCTTTAGAGCTCATCAAGATTAAGAGGAGACTGAGTCACGTTCCTGCAAATCTGCAAAGTGTTGAATTCACTGAATCTGGATCAAATTTTGAGATTCTATATGTCATGAGATGATTGAAGCTTCCAAACATTGGGTCAGCTTCAGAGTTTTAAAGCATGAAATACAGAAGTATGCCTAGTCATATTAGGAATGAGTTTCTAAGGACAAACTGAAAGTACACAACAGCAGAACTCATGCTGGGAAGGGAGTCACTATTTCCTCTTTACTGTTGTGGTGCGAACCCTGAAATGGTTGAAGTCTCTGGGCGTAGGAAGCTTGCTATTGACATCTATTGATGAAGAGGAGAAAAGCAGCTCAGACTGGCCTGAAAGCACCACACGTCAGAGGATGGATAGGACCAGGAGCCCTTTGTGAGCATCTGCTGGTGAACAAAGGGAAACAATTAAACCAGCCTAAACTTATTTTCATCTCTTTTTTCGTGGGCTCATTTGCTAAAAGAGCTTCTGGGTAGGGATCTATTCTGAGAAACAGTTTTACTTCATAAGAATTAAAGGTCAGATCATAAAAATCTGCAATTTACAGTTAGCTATATGAATATACTGATTTGTCCCATATGCCATTCGGTTTTTATCTTCTTTAAGTCACAAGCTCTTATCCTAAAACGTTATACAATATAGTTGCACTAGTTTGCCTTTTTCTACCAGAAATACAAATTGTTTAATAATCACCATTGTGATTCCACAGCACTTACAGTGTTCTTATAACGGCTATGTATGTACATAAATCCCAGCTTTCATTGTGTGTACACACTGCATGACCAGGGAATCATTTTCACATGTAATTATTTGCTATAGTTCCCTCATTACTGTCTAAGCGTGGTTTTAGTTCATTTGCCAATTTTTCAGCTTTTCAAGAAGAAATGTAGGCAGGAACTGCCATCAGGTTCCCATTTCTAGTGTTTCAGTTTGCCTTATGTCATAAAACCCCTTGATACACAAAAATATGTTTTCATATGTATGCAAAGACTTGTTTTCAAAGTACAACGTGATCCCATGGACAAGGAAAACTGCCTGAACATGCTTGCAAACACGGTCCCAATGCAGTCCTGATGAGTTTGTCTGCAGCTCTTCAAGCTCTTCACAAAGTTAGAGTTCACTCTTCTGAAAAGTTCACTCTTCTGAAAGTTAGCCCTAACTTTCTTGAAACGAACAAACAAATCCCAACAATAACAGCAAAACCAAGCTTGAATGTATTAAACAGCTATTTAAACTGTTAAACAATATGGGCTTTCTTGTGCATCAGCAGGGAGCTAAGCTTTCCCCAACAACTCTGTGATGGATGGTGGTGCATTTGTGTCAGCTCAGCTGGCAGGTCCATGCATTTTTTTCAGTTTGTCCTAGGCTTGAAAAAGTTAGGAGGGAGAAAGCAAGCTTCTCAAATCATATGAAGGAAGGCTTTGGGTTTTTTCCTTTAATTGAGCAGATTCTGAGATAGCAGGACAGTGCACTTTCACCTAAACTCAGGATGAGTACAGACAGAAGACAAGATAAGAGATGCAGGGGGATATGTGCAATTAGCAAATCCACAAATCCAAATTAGCCAGCAGCCCAGATTGTTCTCTGACATCTCCTCCTAGTTGTTTTTTTTTTTTTTCTGTATTTAATGAAGTTTTCCAGTGCTAAATAAAAAGGAATAAGTGCCAACAGCTCAACAGAAGCCTTATCTTGAAACTCTTACAGCAGATTTTGGAAAGGCTCTTAAATCTACACAAATCCTAACATGAAGACAATGGTAAGCCCCACTCATCATATCCCAGGCTTTTTCCACATTCCAGTCTTCCACCGCACACAGAGCCATGTGGTTGCTTTAGTTAGCAAAGCAAACTGCATGGACAAATTAGGATGCTAAAAGCACTAAATATTTGAATCATATCACCTCTTCTGTACTGGCAAAGTAGGGACATTCGAATACACAATTGATTGGTTTTGTATGAATCAAAATACAAATTTGATAAACACAAGCATCACATTATATTTTGCCTTACCATGAAACCTTCAGACCTCCTTAAAGTCGTGAGGAACTGTCCTCTCTAAGAAGTAGACATATTCCTAATAGGTGCTACAAAGAGTGCTGCACTGTGATGTAGACAGAAGTTAAACTCCTTATGTCCTCCTGATCCCCTCTGTGAACACCAGCTGTTTTATGTATGGACAGAAATGTATTTTTCTGTCTATATGGTGTTATAACTAGACGTTGAAATAGGACAAAAGCACTTAGGCCACCTATACTCTTGGATGCAGCACTGAAATTCAAATGTCCTGTGTTTAATCCATTAGCAGAAGAAGATCACTGCCTTTTTATTAAAACTTGCAATCTGTTTCATATTAATATAAACACTGAGAAGAAGAGTGTAAATTCTTAGTGAGCAGTGCTCCAAGTATACATTTGATTAAAACGATGCCTCTTCAGAGAGGTGGACTGTATTTAAATGTTTTGGATGGAACACATATTTTTTGGCAAGCCCACACGTTATCATCATGGCTGGGCTTCGTGAACGAAGATTTGGGAAGGGCTCTACCCATTTTTGTTGCAAGCGTGTTGGTGGCTAAAAAGACCAATATGAGATAGACGTGTCCGGCTGCAAAAGGCACAGGTGGCTATGAATTAGGTGTTAGACTTTAGAGAGGAATGCAATCTCCATAGTCAGGTACAGAAATTTTCAGTATTGTCTAGTGGGAGAAAGAGATTGCAATGCTCAGTGGTTACAAGTCCCTCCCTTGAATAAGTAGACATCTGGCTGTGGCCTGCAAGGAGTCTATTATGACCATCTGCATACTTGGTATCCATGCACAGAGACAGTTCCCCAAACCCAATACCTTAAAAAGCAGGTAGCATCTGCCAGCCCTGCCTATCTTTTGGTGGTATTTGAGTATTACAGCCCTTGGCCATGAAGTAGAAAATTGAATGGGAGCTATAGGTACCCTACTCAGTCTTCATGAGCTCAAATTTCCATTTCCCAGGAAAGCATCCTAATCACAAAAAGGAAGGTGCTGTATAAATGTGAACAGCTTCTGAATGACAGGAATGGAGATTTCAGGCCTTAATCTGCTTGACTTTGGCTGCAATTCTTATATCATTGAAGGAGAGGGGAGAAATCAACACAAAGTCCCCCACCCAGCAAGAGTCCATGCACATTGCTGGCCATATGCAGGTGCTGCTTGAGTATCTCGGGCCAGGCTGGAGCAGGAAGGAAAGACAATGCAGCTCTTCAAGGACCTCCCATAAAATCACTTCTGTCTGTGTGAGATGTCAGGATGAATTGCTGCTTGCAGTAGATTGTGCAGCTGTTCAAACTATGATTGTGCTGCCCTCTGGGTGCTTGGAGCTTGTCTCTCTCTCACACCAAAAACGCCTCTGAGCAAGAAATTCCCAGATAATAGTGGTTAGATAACATGCCAAAGTAGCTGATACTATTTTTTAAAAGGTTTTATCCCTCTTCCCCTCCCTTAATCTAGTGGTTGACATCTTAGATATTGTGCTGCTTATAGCAAGGCCCATGTGGTCCTATTTTTAGAATGTACCCAGTACATTATAGGTCTGGTGCAAGCCAAGTATGTTATTGTAAGTAAGTATTGGAAAAAGGTTGTTAAGAGCAATGCACTTTTGAGGTTGCCAAGCAGGCTGAGGGGACTGCTAATGGTACACAGTGGATTTGCCTCCTCCTACCCAAATTCCTCCTTCCACATTTCAGACACTGGGAAAGTGGCCACTCCACTGAAGATACTTGCTGCATGACTTCATGCCTGTGACACTTCATCAGAACGTTTATCTGCTCCCATCTCCTTCAGGTTGAAAGAAAGAGGGATCACTGGCTTCTTCTTAGTAATTCTTCCTTCTCAACATCCTGGCAACTACAGATTAATTTTCTGTGTGCCCTTTACACAGTTCCAGACTCAGGTTAGTGACACTTATTGATGGAAGTTGCTTCAAAAATCACTTCACAAATTCAGTTCCTTTTGAATTTCCATAACAATGACCTAAAAGCTTTCTTTTCTTCAGCAAAAATTTTAGACTAATGCAAACCCTTCCTCAGTTAGGTACATCTATTTATTTATTTATTTTAAAAAGCCCTTTTCACTAAATTCTAACATTTTATCTATCAATGTACATATTGATAGATATGTTTATTGTCTATGCATCAAAAAACTTCTGAGATACAGCTCTGAGTATTCATGACACAGAAGACTACTAATGATCTTTTCCAGGTCTCCCTTGCAACCTGATCGCACAGTTTCTATTCTTTGCTTGGATAAATTGCAGAAAGCATACCTGTGACACTTTGGAAAAGAAGCAAGAAGTTTTAACAAAAAGACTTTTAATTTCTGATCCACATGTTTGTGCCTGAAGAGATTTACAGAGCTGGATACTTTCCAGTTAGCAGGGACCACCTATCTGGAAAAGGAGAGAAGAATAGAATTACCATTTACACCTCTCAGGGATATTATGCTCTAAAGTCTGCAAAATATAATAATATACTTCCAATTTTCCCTCCTATTCCAAGTTCCATTTAGAAATCAAAGGCAAAAAAAGCCAACACATTATGTTAATTTGTATTTAGAAACCTCTAACACACTTCTTTTCTCAAGTTTCATTTGTGATTTCTACCCCTACATCTTTATTTGCTTTTTTTCGCTTCACACTTCATAGAAGATATGCAAAGCCTTATTTGGATGGGTAACTGGTGTTGGTGATTTAAATGCACTGGTCTCAGGACTATGTTCATTTCTATATCTGTTTCACTTAATATCCCTTATACAAGCATTCTAAAATATGTAAGCCTGTATATGTATAAAACATTCTGTTCTGTTTGATTTTGTTTGCTCTAGCAATTGCAGGTGTCTGATCTACTTTTACCATGCAGATCTGGGATGAATTATTCTTATAGATTATTGTGTGAAAAACAAATGCAAAATTTGTGTAAAAGCCAGTGAAATGCACTCAAATTAATTCTCTTTTCTCTGTATCTTATTGTTGTTTGTGTAGTTCATCAAGAATCAGCCACTTCTCAAGTAAAGGACTAAGAACTGACTAGAAAGCTGCATAGGGATATTTGATAAACTGTTGGTATGGTATCTTAAAGTCACCCTAGAAAAAAATAAAAATAATATTTTTTAACCATTTACGTCCAAGACATACATGTATTTATCACACCCTCTTCACTGTTCTGTTGAAGATGACGGCCATGACCACTGGATTATGTATATGTTTCTCAAGGAATGGTGTATGAGCCTAGTTTATTTCTGTGGTAGGAGCTTTTGAACTTCCTTTCTTTGAAATCTTTTAAATTTAAAAAAATATGGATGATATCCCAAGGCAAAGTCAATGCTGCATTGTGTATACTGGAATAGATCACAGTATAAATAGAGGAAAAATGAAAATAAAATTCCAACTGAAATACTTGTCCAGGAATAGTCGACCCAGATTCAAAGTTTACAAAAAGCCCAAACCAAAGAAGTCTTTTCAACACTAATCTTATTTTCAAATTATTAATTTCTTTCCAGTAATAACATTGGTTTAAAAATAACAATAATATTTATCATCTACTAAGTGCCAGAAATCAAAGTCTTTGGGATATTCATTTTTAGTTCCTAAGTGACATATGGCAAGATAATATTACCTTCCAGGATTTTCTGTGCCTGGGCTGTGGGTTTAAATGTGTCTGCATTCTCCAAACCTTTGAGAACTGTCTCTGGAATGTGCCAAAAGCTTGTAACTCACTGTTGTTTCTGTTATATGCAGCGACTTAGTGCCACTGTTTAAATAGACCATTAGCACAAAATAGAAGTAACATAGCAGGAAAAGACAGGCTAGATGTGGAGTCAGGAGTAAATATACAGCTTGGACAGCATTTGTCATGTCTTTCTTTCCCTTTTAAATATAAGTTATATAGTTTCTTTGTAAAGAACGTCTCAGATTTGCTGCCCAAATTCACTATGAGACATTAGATTCTCAGAGTTGGTGTTATTGGAAATATGTATGGCACTGCCAGGAACAGGAACCAGGAGTTAATATATGGGTATGGGCTGTTGCAAAACCACAGGTGACCTCCATGTGTACAGACATGACCTTACAAGAAATCCTTGAAGTCTACCATGCTTGTGCATACTTTTCTGGACAGTAAAAGCCGAGAATAAATGTATTATTCTTGTCAAAGATCAGAAATCTTAACAAGGAAATCATCTTGGAGTGAAGACTTGGAAAAATTCTTCCTGTGGATTTTGCAACATAACTTTTACTTACTCTGTGGCTGATTCCAAAGCTCATCATCATGGCCAGGCTTCGCAAATGAAGATTTGGGGAGGTCTCTACCCACGTTTATTACAAGCACGCTGGTGGCTAAAAAGGCCAATACGAGATAGGCACGTCTGGTTGCAAAAGACACAGCAGAAAGACTCCTTAGGTGGTATATTCTGCAAGACATAATTCTTTCTGCATTGTCTTTTCTCCTCAAGAGTGATCCTGTGTGCGTTCTCAAAGGCATCAGCAGCGTTATAGATGGTGTGTCTCCAGACCTCCCAATTGGAGGCCAGAGTAGACCAGTTATGTCGGTCAATATGGCCAAGGCTGAGATGTTGTTTCGGGGAGTCCTTGTATCTTCTCTTTGGGGCTCATCTCATGTGGCAGCCAGTGGCAAGTTCACCATAAAGCAAGATCTTAGAGACGCGGTGGTCCTTCATCCTTGAGACATGTCCTGCCCAACACAGTTGTGTTCTCAGCAACATGGCCTCAATACTTGTGACTGCTGCTTGTTCTAGAACAGATGTATTGGTCACATAATCTGACCAGTGGATGTTTAGGATTGTACGGAGGCAGCGTTGATGGAAGCGTTCTGGGAGTCGCAGGTGGTGGTGGTAGATGACCCATGATTCAGATCCATATAAGAAAGTAGACAGCACTATGGCTTTGTAAACACTGATCTTGGTACTTTTCTTCAAGTGTTTATTTCACCAAACTCTTTTATGGAGTTTCCCGAAAGCTCTCTATACCTTTACTAACCTGTTGTCTACCTCTCCGTCGATCTTACCATCGGAGGAGATGAGGCTACCTAGGTAATTAAACTACTGGACTGATTTGAGCTCTGATTGGCCAATGGTGATATGGGGAAGATGGAAGACTTCCTGAGGTGCAGGTTGATGGAAAACTTCTGTCTTCTTTAAGCTGACTTCCAGTCCAAAGAACTCAGCAGCATCTGCAAAGCAGGATGTTAAACGCTGCAGAGCTGCTTCTGTGTGGGCGACACGGGCGGCGTCATCAGCAAAAAGCAGCTCCCAGACAAGTTGGTTTAAGGTCTTACTATGGGCCTTCAGTTGCCTTAGGTTGAATAGGCTTTCATCAGTACAGTATCAAATGTAGATACCATCCTCATCATCAAAGTCTACTGTGGCCCTTTGGAACATCATGCTGAAAAAGACTGTGAATAGGGTTGGTGCAAGAATGCAGCCTTGTTTCACACCATTAGTTACTAGAAAGGGCTCAGAAAGTGCATTGCCATATCTGACTTGGCTGTGCTGATCCTCATGGAGTGAGATGATCATTTTAAGGAACTTGGGAGGACAACCTAAGCATTCCAAAATCTGCCATAGACCTTTTCTGGTCACAGTATCGAAAGCCTTGGTGAGGTCAACAAAGGTTACATAGAGACCTTTGTTCTGTTCCCTGCACTTGCAGTTGTATGAGAACAAACACCATGTCTGTGGTGCTCCTGTTGGCTCTGAAACCACATTGGCTTTCAGGTAGGATTCTTTCTGCTATAGTGGGTATTAGTCTGTCCAAAAGTATTCTTGCCAGGATTTTGCCAGCAATGGAGAGCAGAGTAATACCACCGTAATTTGAACAGTCTGATTTAATTCCTTTCTTCTTATACAAAGTGATGATGACTGCATCACGAAGGTCTGACGGTAGTTCGCCTAGTTCCCAACAGTGCACCACAAACTCCTGAAATTTAGCATGGAGTGCAAGGCCCCCATGTTTCCAGACTTCAAGTGGAGTTCCATCAACCCCAGCTGCCTTGCCAGTTTTCACCTGCTGTATGGCCTTAAGGGTTTCTCCTAAAGTGGGGGTAGTATCCAATTCATACTTCACCGATTGTTGTGTGATGGACTGAATTGCTGAGTCTTGGACTACATGGCTAGTACTGAAAAGAGTCTGAAAGATTCCAAAGCTACCAAAGCAGCTATTCCTGGGTGCAATCAAAGCAAGACAAATTTCACCAGACATTAATTTGGCTTATGATATTTTCAAGGATGGCAGTTAAGTGGAGAGGAAATTCACATATATCCTTGTGAAACAATATCCAGTGAGAAAACAATAAGAAAATTGGAGAAAATCTACTGAACACACTGATTCTTTCTACAGTAAGCACTATTACTTGTGGGGTTTTTTTTAAATATCGTGGTCATACTTATGATTTCAGAGTGAATGGTGACTCTGTTGTCTACATCAGAAAATAAATGAGTAATCAGACACCTTTAGAGAAAATGCTAGTAATTTTTAGCAGCCTGATTTTTGAAGTAGTATTGCTTTTCTGTTCTTTAGCTCTGCATGTTCAACTATAAAGCTTTAAAGTGCTGCCCAATGGAACCCCAGTTTGATGTATTTTTTATAATTTATCTTTACAAAAGAATCATAAATGATCGTGCTTTCTCTAGGTAATGGTACTAACCAAAGGTATTGAAATCAGCTCCTCTTTGCCACCCAGGCAGCCAGTTGCTGTGCTGACCTGCCAGTCAAACTGAAGGGGCTACCCTGAAAGCTGAGGAAATTCATTACAGTTTAGACACTTGTGCAGTGTCAAGTGAACTCAGTTCCTGAGGCTGGAGATGATGTGAGGAGTGATTAGCACGGCACTTGTCCAAGGCGCAGCAAGGGTTATGGCCATCCTTATGGTCAGCAACTGCACAAATATGAAATGGGCTGAGTGTGTGGAAGTTGGATTCCACAAATTATTTGAAGTGTGGGGCTATCCCCTAGCTCTATTTATTATTTCAGTTCTTGGTGTAGCGCTGATGAAAAACCATGTTTACATTAGGCTGTTCCCATTATTGGGACAACATTATAGCCAATTTTCCCCAGAGCTGCTTTTGCTGCAAAGCGCTGGCAAATGTGACATGACAACCTTGTTTAAAAGTATTCAGCTTGAGATGAGGAGCTGTATTTGTTTTGTAAACGCCTTGGTGTTTTAAAAAACAAACTTGCATGTCTGTCACCTTCTGGGCCTAAACACTCCTGCCACAGGATCTAAGGCAAATAAATATTTGTCCATTTTGTGTTGGGAGCTTGGTGAGGCAGGGGGCAGAAAAAAGTAGCAGAGCACAGGGCCGATGGCCCCACCAGCCATGGGCTTTCTCAATGTGGCCGTGCAGTTTGGGAGCGTGGTTGCCCAGAGCCTCAGATGAGAGCTCTTTTCTTGGATCACCTTTGTGAGGGGTCACAGACAGGCCTGGCATGCCTAGGCCCTTGCTTTCATTTCGAGCAATACTGTTGATAGATAAAGATGTACAAAGAAACCCATTTAGACAAGCTTTATTACTGCAGCTGCCTGGTGTACCCTCCTCCCCCTGATGGCAATAGGCTTGGAAGCCAGAGAAAAAGGAGATTCAGAGAGATTTTACTGGTTTGTTGTCACTGTCAATAAGTAATAGCTCTGTTTTTAATAGCAAGCCTTTGAGTAGTGCAGCCTCCACCCGCCGCCCGGCAGACATCTGAGTAAGCACTTTTCATGGGGGCGGCAGATGGATGACTATATATTACATAACCCGCCGCTGCCAAGCCCTGCACAGTTCCACGTGCGATGCGTTAAGCAAAGTTTCAAATAAGCCCATGAAATGTGCATGCTTGCAGATTTGGGTCTGGCTGTAAGTTCTGCCAGATGGTTGCTGTGCCCCACCTCGAGCAGCGCTGCTGCGCACGGCACCAAGCTGCATCCAGCGTGGCTGCAGAGGCACCCCAGCCACCCTGTGGAGATGGCCATATGCGGGCCTTACTGGGGAGACAGGTGTGTCTGGACCTCCCTGTGGAGATGGCCACACATGGGCCTTGCTGGAGAGACAGCCACATCTGGTCTCTCCAGGGATTTGGCTGCACGCAAGCCTCTCTGAGGAGATGGTTGTATTTATGCCTCTTACCAGGACTGGAATGTTTGTGGAAAAGCAGAGAAAAAGCCATGCATGGCTGAGGAACCACTTGGTGAGGGAATGGCCCCGCAGGGCAACTGACGGGGGGAAGAGAGAACGACAGTGCATGAGCAGGGATTTTTTTGAGGTGCACTCCTTGTCTGCTTAGAAAGGGACATGCAGTTCACCAGGGAAGGACAGAAAAGGAGTGTTGCTCTAGGCATTTTCTGAACCTTGTTCACGTGGGAAACCTGTTGTAATGAGAACCATCTATCTGCTACCAGTTCACTGGCTAGCAAGAGTGATGTGAGGGCTTCAGAAAAATTGGGAACCTAGGTATAAGCATTGCAGATGTGGCAGGGTTGAATATCTCATTGTTAAAACAAAAAATCAGATCTCAGAATGAAAAAAATTAATTTAGAATATTGTGTAGGTATGTGTTGGTTCTGCAGAGAAACCTGACAATAAAACCTAGGTCATACAGAGTCATAGAATCATATGGAATCGTAGAGCAATTCAGGTTGGAAGAGATGTATAAAGGTCACCTAGTCCAACCCCTCTGCAATAGACAAGGACATCTTCAAATAGTTCAGGTTGCTCAGAGCCCCATCCAACCTGTCCTTGAATGTTTCCAGGGATGGGGCATCCAGCACCTCTCTGAGAAATCTGTTCAGTGTTTAACCACTCTCTAGGTCAGTCTTCAGTTGTCAAAATAGTTTATGAAGGAGGGTAAAGGGGAGCTGGCAGGAGGAGACTTTTCAGAGAAGACCTGGCAGTCCTGTTGCTGCAGTAGGTTATTTACTCCTTGAACAACAGCAGTGACAACTGTGGGCTCAGGAGTGACTACACTCTTGGTTTAATGGCAACCCTACCTACTGAATAGGAAAATCTGAGAGGGAAGGCAGTCTTGTGCTGTTCTCTGCGTTCCAACCAGGGGCTATAACTTGTCTTGGATGTACATAGAGTACTTGGACACCATACTAAGGATGGTGATAGAGGAACATGACCAAATAAACAAATTCAGCTAAAGTACAGGAGAGGCTTGGTAACAAGCCATCACAACTACAGCATCAGACTACAGAGAGTTCTCCATGTGTCTGTTTTAATGGGAATACAAATGAACGACTCACCCAGTGCTTTGTGTTGTAAGTCGCTAGATCATGAACATGGCATAGCTCAGTTTCCAGCTAAGAAACACTTCATTCAGCAGTTAAGTGGGTTGTTATCTGGCAGTCTTTATATATGTGATTTACAAGGAACATACAGATCTCCATTACCAGTGTGAAAGACCGCCAATATAAAATAGAGCAAATGGGATTTTTATCTTTCAGCACACAGCAAGAGTGGATGCATAACCCATGCTTTTCAAGCTGCATGTAATCAATCTAATGTAAGACATTATCTCCAAAACAGTCTAAACTTAGGACTGTTTTACATGACTTCTTACCTTTAATTATATTTGACAATCTGCTCCCTCGGTATCTTGCAAGTTCTCTGTGGCCACTACAAGATGTTCATCACCAGCATGAAATGGTTACTGATGCAATGCAAAGATATTATGTCAGAGGAGTCTGATGACAGGCTAAGGAGCAAACACTTAACAAAAATCACAGTCCATTTCTATTTTGTGTTTTAAATCAGCTTCAATGATCTCTCAAGATGAGAAAAATGTGCACAGACTAGGAAAGCAGTCAGTGAGGGAATGAATACTTCACAACAGAGACAAGGAAACTGTAAAAAATGGAAAGTTAGAAAACAAATTGAGACTTTAGCAGCGACTGTATATCTTTCATATTTTGTAGAGTTATTTTGTATCAAGGAAGAATCTGAGAGGAGCAGAAGAAAACATGTCTTAATGTCTTAAACTTTGCATCCGGAGCAGGATGCTTTAAGGATTTAAAGCAAATGATTTCTAGGGCTGGTTTTCAGAAAGTACAAAGCTTTTAAACTGTACTAAGGAAACCATCATTAGTATAAAATTTGGACCAACACTACTTTCCCTCAGACTCAGAGATATGAATGATCAAGAGACTTCCAGACCTGCTGGGCACCCTCAGTGGGAAGTGAGAACTCAAGACCTAATGACACTTGGATCATTTCATTCACTTAGGTGGGCTCCAATCTGGCAAGCACTTAGGATGTAAGGATTAGGGCTGTGTAAACAAATGGAAAATTATAGCCTTCTTATTTTTTAATGTTTTTTCCTCAAAAGAAAGTTGGAAAAAACCCTACATTGAATAAAACATTTAGTTTAACCCAAACAAAATCTCAGATGCATGCAAATAAACTATAGGAAACAAATTGTGTAAAAATCAGAGTAATTATTATCTCTTTCTTTTCTACAAAAATCAAGCAAGGAAAATATTTTCACTGGCAAAGCTATTAGACATTCTCTATCCAAACTTGCAAATAGACTTGGGATGACCAAAACTGCGTGTTCTGGAGTTCCCTGAAGGGTTTTTCCTAGTTCTTGTGCCTAATTTTGCATATACAGGCAGTTTACTTGAGAGCAGCAGGGCTATTCCTACCTAAATAAATGCCAAGTGTTTGCAGTATGCAGCCTTCATGTGTGTGTTACGACCCATCTCAAGATTTAGAGCCCATTTTGTTGTGAGTAGTCATATGGATATTAAGAAGAGAATTTTACATGAACATTGCTTTTAGTTTTACTGTGTTAATTGATAATAAAAGTTCTGTGTTTGCCAACATAGTAGTACAAACTCAGAAGGAAATGGATTTAAATTCGGGATAAATTTTCGTTTATATGTTTATGTCTCACCCAGATTTTTAAAAATGTGTTGTGTCAGAGCAGGAAATTAATGTGTCCTATGATCTCAGTGTTGTGTATTTATAACTTGGGTTAAAGGTGACATCATAAACCTTCAGAAAGTCCTTGTATACAGAAAAAACAATGAGGGGGAGAAGACTGCTGACCTCTCATTCACAGCAAGAACACTCAACCATAAAATCAAAGGTTTATATCAGTGATTTTTGTAAGTCTAAAGTTTCCCTGTGTGGTGAATCTTTAATTAGAAGTGCATTGCTCCTGTCTTGGGGATTGGAGTCTTGCTCCTGTCAAAATCCCTTTCAACTGTGGGGATTTGGGGTTTGATGATATAAATAGTCCTTTCTACAAGTACTAGTGAAGGAGAAAAGGAAGAATAAAACAGAGTTTCTTACCAAATTATCCTGCAAGGGTAAGGAAAAAGGGCAGTTTCTTTTCTGCCTTTTAAGGGGACAGGTCCTGGGACTTGACGTAGCCCAGGAATAGTGAGAACTCAAGGTCCTTCACTTTGTGGTTTCAGTAGCAGTAGGAAAAAAGTGTGTTATCCTTGCCTGGGAAATTCAGCAAGGTTATGTGGGCCCCTTCCACTACTCTCCAGGAATGACCTGCCCCACTGCTTCCCCATACGCTGTTCTCTTTTTCCAATTTTTCCCAAAGTTAATAAGTCTGGAAATAATTAAGAAATCCATTCAACTCTCTAGCACTTTATAATTCAATTTAGTGTTCTGTGTGTGAAAATTTGAGCTCAAGGCAGTGTTTATCTGTTATAAAAATGCTTTCTTGCAGGGGAAAAACATTCTTCCTGGTTGCTTGTGGCTTGTGTCTAGTTACTTAAATCATTAAAACTACAGGACTAATGATTACAAGTAACATTTGCTGTTTTAGAGTCCATGGTGCTTTATTTCTTGGAGTACAGAACACAAAAATATAAAGTAGAAGGTACTTCTGCAGTGTCTTCACCATCATCCAGTCCCATACTGCCAACCATACAAATGCTTGAAATTGTATAAAACGTAATTGAAGCCTTTACTTTTGAAATAAACATGCTGTGTCATGATCTTCTAATTTTCAAAGAATTTTGCATATCTGAAGTTTGTCCAGCATTAGACCTGGAAGCACAGGAGTGGTAGAGCTTGCTAATACACAGCACCATATAGGGAAGTAAAGGGCCTATTTAGATAGTGTTATACATAGGCATCTTCCTTGGGCTCTTGGTTAGAAAAACACATGTTTTTTAGAGTAATACATTCTGCCCCACCCATCTCTGGTCATGGTTGGCCTTGTGTCAAGATTGCCCTCACTAGCTGTATCCACACTAGCAACTTAATTATACCTGGGATTATTCCCTGGCTGTGAGGTCAGCTGGCACAGAGCACCCACAGCCACATCATTAATATCTTACAGGGGACGATCTTTGGCTAATGCTGACTCCCACTACACAGAGAACTAGCTGAAACCATGCCTGGGACCACTCTAACCATTCAAAATATAGATTATTGAATCTATTGCATTTATTCTAATAGCTGGTAAACTGATACTTGATTTATGACTATAGATACAGGGTTTGTGTTGTACACACACAAGAAAAGGGATATTTCTCTTCATAACCTTCTTGAGGTGCAGGTAAGGCAATTGAGACATATATGAAGATTAACAGAACAGCCGTAGTTAAAAATGTGTGGAATAGTGTTTTCTTGCTCAGTTTGCGAAGGGTTTAGAGAGATGTGTGGCGTTTGACCTTCCACTGCAGGCCACTTGGCACTTGGAGGTGCCATTGGAATTGTGAAGCAATTCAAAGTACAAATGCCTACTGGAGATGGCTTTCTTAAAGCCATAGACAGTAAAATTCCAAAGAAGTCACGACTAAGAAAGACTCTTCTGCTTGGCTTGTCAACCCTTGCTTTATGCCTTGTAAAACAGAACATTTCTGAGGGGATAAAAGAAAAATTTGTGTGCAACTGTTACTTGTAAAGCTTTTCTATTTGACTTAAGATGTTTTGGTGTGTCTCCGGAGGTGACTCAATATTTGACAATACAGGTAGTTCGATTATAGAATAGAAAGGTGGTTTCTGAAGAATCTGTACTTTTCACAGTCTCATTCTGTACCACGATGGCCTCTTTAATGTTGTTGCAATATGAACAGTGATATACTTGTCTGACCACAGACTTTCTTTCTGAGAGCTGGACAACATAAACATCTTTGCTGTGAAGGAGTAGCAACAAGAAGAAGATAATCCCACCTACTGGGATTACTCAGTGCCTAATTTATTATTACCTAGCCAAGACTTTTAAGGAAGCCTTAAGCCTTGACAAAAATTAGCTGGGAATATTAAAATTCTGATAGGAATCATAACCAGTCCAGAGTCTTAAAAGCTATGCAGCAGGTCTTTGTGCAGGGAGAGACAGGCCCTCTTCTGCGAAGACATCTTTCTGTGTGCCTTACTGCTCTTTTATATGTTCTCAAATATAAAGCTTTCAGAGCATAGTGCAAGCATGACACCAACATCTTCAGACATCAAACTCACCCTTCTATCACCACTACAGTTTTTCTGGGGTGCTGAGTAATATCCAGCATTCTAGGAAGGGTCATTAATGGTGAGACAGTCTGTGTTTCAATCACCTGCCTATCAATCAGATTCCTGAAGGCCAGAGTTCAATTAATTGATGACACCCTTGAGGCAACCTAAGCAGTTAACAAGTCAGTGAGACTTGGTAGAAAAACAAGCAGTAAGTTTAAAAAAAAACCCCAACAACAAAACCTCCCATAACTCTCATTTACCATTTTACCTCCCTCTGATTTGTCTTTCCATTGCTGCCCCTCACTTACAAAGATAATGCATACTTTTCATGCAAAAAGCGTGGACTAGACACATTAAAACAAGACATATTTCAAACCCAGACATCCTCTGTGCCATAGATAGATTCACGATCTCTCAAATACCAAAGGAAAATAACCAGAGTTTATCACAGTCCTAATAGCTAACTTCACTGTTTTCTTTTCTTCTTAGCTGCTTTAAATTATTTCTCCATACTTCACAAATTTTCAGTGAGTTGTGCTTCAAGTCCCCCTTTTGTAGGATTTTCTTTTGTATTGTTTTGATTTAATGCATTTACTTTTTGACTTTCAATAACCTCTGATGTAGAAGTTTGCATCACTTAAATGACACCCCAAAAACCTCTGAACTATGTAAGGACCTCTCCCAAATACAGAATCACCTTCTTTTGTGGTAATAAATCAGACAAACGTGGTTTTAACAACAAAAAAAATCTAAAACAGTGAAATCAGTTTTGTTTAGACACGACAGTTTATCTTGTCCTTACCAAAGTAAATGTGCATGTTGATACAATTTAGATGTAATTAGAACTTAATGTTTTTGCTAAATGTTTATGTATATGTAGATGTTTAACTTTATGTAGATGTGCTTAAATAAATCATTTAGCTTAATTATACACCAGTTTGCACCAGGCTTTTAGCTGAAAAGTAGGTTTCATTGGTGTAATAGGGTTTGATATTGTCTTATGTTAAAATTACACAAACTCACTAGTTTGTCAAGTTATGTATAACCGTACTGGATGGCTTTGTCTGACAAGTTTCAGACATAAATAAATCTTCTGATAGACCTGTCCTGGTCTCAAAATGTATGATGAAAAATGAACTGGGCAAGTTTTCCACAGTTGGGTTATTGTTATTTTTTTGAGTGCCTCTAGTCAGTGCAGCAAACAAAATACACTGGCGGTTTGCCTTGGCTAAGGTTTTGCTTCTCACCAATGGTTTGTTTCTGGCTTTAGCTTGTTGAAGGAGGTGGGGAGTATCTCTTTTCCACGTGGAGTGAACTATTTTGATAGAGAGGGAATACAGGGTTCTAGCACCTCTTGCTGAGTGAGAACTGAATCAGAAATGCTGCCCAAATTGATCAGAATATACAAAATCTGTTTGGGGTGGTTTGTATCACAGATTTTATTTACAACAGCACAAAGCAATGTATAAGGGGTAGGATGATCTGGGAGAAGCCAGAGGTTTTGCCAGTTTGCTCACCAGCAAATCCCATGAAGTATCCCTGATCTCACTTTGTTTACTTGAACTGTGTGTGGGGACCATATCCTTGAGTTGAGAGCACTACTAAATATCCTGAAATCTGACTATGAGAGACTAAGCAGTTGATACATAGAACTGAAAGGAAATATATGGGTTTGGTACATATGTTGATTATAGCAGCGTTATAACTTTGCATTTACATTGATAAATGGGATGGGCTACTGATTTGCTTATAAGTTCATTTGCAAATCTGACTACAAGAACATGAATTTTAAAGAGCAGACATATAAATCATTCGGATTCACAGAGATGCCTTGTTTCCCCTTCAGTCAGAAGTTTAAAACCAGTTGCTAGTCTTCTGGTCCCTCATTACATTACATGCTCTAAAAGCTCTCCTTACAAGACATGAAGGGGAGAAACCCTAAAGGTCTTCAGAAATCAACTGTCTCAAGATCCCTTCACAAAAAATGATATTGGATGGTGATAGTGGTGTTACAGTTGGGATGGAGACACTGTGTGATATTTGGAGTCTTCCCTAGCTCACAAGAAGGCTTCAGTACTCTGCTTTATCTTTAACTCTCCATAGATGTCTATCTGATGCTGAGATTCCAGAGGAAAAGGGAATTTTAAAAGCACAGACTTGTCTAACAAACTGCTTCCAGCTTTCTTTTTTTCAATCTAATTTCTTAGGGAAGATCTCCCCTTAAGTCTGCTGCTGATTGCATCAAGTTTATTTTCAAATAATTGACAACAATTAAAATATGCTGGGCAGACTCTGCAGAGAAAAAAAAAGAAGATAATGGAAAGCATATTTGGACATAAGAAAAGGGAGAACTGGAAAGAAAAGGCTTCTAAGCATGCAAATGATTAGCTGGACAAGGCTAATCATTCTCTCTGGACAAGGCATACAAGGACAAACACCAGTTATCTGCTGGACAGGAAGCTAAAGAACTGGACCCAGGGCAACCATTTCTACACTACTGCAGAAGTAGGTAAGTACAAATAAACTTATCATAAGCTCTTGGAGATTTGCAAGATTATCCATGGAAGGAGTCTGGTATCTTGAGAGGACCCGGAGACAGACTGCCACCAAAAGGCAGTGAAGGGGACTGGGATTTTCTGAACTACAACAAAACATCGGTCCTTTCAAAAAGTTTATTTGTTCAAAGTGAAGATGATCCAGGGGCTTAAAACAAAGAATAATTGCTCTGGCTTTCAAAAAAGTTCTATTACTCTTATAGAATTTGCTGTCTTCCTGGCAGTTTATGAAGGCTGTAATATTGAAAAGAAGATTCAGGAACCCAAAACTTCTCTATCGGTAGGACCTGGCACAATCAAATGACAGTGGCAAGGCCAAATATTTGTATAACACATGCAATGACTGTCACAGCTTCTTGGAGGACTGCTGGTGGGTCACAACATGACAGCAATGGACAAAAACCTTTCTCTCTGAATGCAGTGAATACATATGTGCAGTAGTGACTGTAAACAAGGGCAAGGAGATTTCTGTACTGCTTTAAAAGCTTTGTGAAATCTTTAATGATATGTATTGCTTTGTGCCAGATAACCTTTCAAAAAAATCTGTTAATAGAAGACATTGTACAGGGCTTAGAAATTATAATGTTTCTGCAATACGTATCCCTTCTCCTTTCTCCCTTTCAGAAATACACAGTGATATAAAACTCTTGCATCTTCAAATTAAGGAAAAAAATATCATGGACTGAAATATAGTGAGATTTTTTTTCTGGCTTTCTTGGGGCCACACGTTTTTATGAGGCAGAAGATCTTGTAAGCCTGCTAGTGCACCAGATGTGGGAGTTTGCTTCTGATTCAGATCAAAATCACCAAGTAGAATCCAGATCCCAAGCTGAGAAATGGCAGAGTTTGCTTCCTCTGACAGTTTTGAGTGTTTTCAATACGCTACCCCTACTCTTAAGGAGACCAGCTTAGATACTGACATCTCTGACAACACAGAATTGAAAACAAAGAATCAATACTTTCCTACTTTTTCTTTTTAAAATATATTTTTATTTTAATTGTGAGGCCATCTGCTCTTACCAGTCAGCTAGTTTGCTTCACACAAAGGATGAAACGATCAGCTCAGTTTTCAGATATCTATTCGTGCAAGAGTGGCATCTCTAACTCCCAAACTATTTGGCCTTTGTATTGTAATGACTCACTGTTGCTACCAGGGGAGACAACAATGAAGAATTTAGTTCTTGGTTTCCATGGTGTGATTAGTAGGGCTTGTACATTTGTTTTGTTTTGGTAGCTTCTGCATGCATAATACAGGTCTGGGATCTCTAGTCATTCTCTTGTCCCTGTTATTAGAAATGGCATTTCTTCAGCAAGCATTTGCTAGGTATTTTTAAGGGCTGTTTAGTTTGGACTATATAATCTTTTTCATTTATTATTTGTATATGAGTCCTATGTTCTATTGTTTCAGCTCGATATAAGTCGGTTATAAAATACACCTGAACATGGGTGTTTACAGAATAGCTATTCCCACCCAGTAGCACTTTCTTGAATTGTAGGTCAGAGTTCCCTGTGAACGCGCTGGGTGAAGCAGTATCCCAAATTCACCATCCCATTAAGTTCCTGTAGAGCACCAAAAAGAAAACCAAAATCCTTTCTGAGGTTTTCTTGTAAAGTTTACTTTTAAAAGTACCTGTACTGAATAATTGTGTTCTGTTTTAATTTTTATGGTACATGTATTGTACATTGCATTCATTTTCTCAGTAATGACAGCCAAATATACTTTTCTGTTCATTATCATGAAAAAAAATGTTACTACCACGGATATCAGTCATGTCTCTGAATGTTATATTTCAAATTGGCTTGTCCTCTCATGTATAATGGCAGAAGAGATTGTTGGATGATTAACTCTCTATTTTTCATTCCCATTTACCATTTTTTAACTAGGGCACATACTAACTTATACTGAGCATGTTATTTGTTTTACAGTTCAACTCTCATTGCCAAAATTTTATTCCCTTTTATAGAGTTCAAAGGTAGATTTTCTTGGCGCTGTGGAAGACTGAACCCAAAAAGTAACAAAGGCTTTTTTTCTCTTTGAATCTTGGTTACCCCAAGCAATACATGTTTCTGCATTCAATCAAAACAAAACTACAATAGGAGGGAACCTCTTGTGGATAAACCAAGGTACAAGTTATCTTCCTGCCACAGCAAGAAGTAAAACAACTGAAGCAACCCTTGTTTGTGGGCAGAACATTTTTCAGCTACACCTTTGGGCACTGGCAGGCTGAGAGTTATACAAAGCAACCAGCATATCTCTTCAGCAAGCTGTGATCATTTTGAAGCAAGTTGCTTCTGCAAATGGGCAAAAGTACTGGGAACAGTAAGGTGGAGCATGTAGAAAATAATGTTTCTCAGATTTGTAAACCATGTTAATGTGCTTTAATATTTTTCCTATGTACATTGTTTTTAAGAAAATTAATCCCATCTGTTTCATTAAAAAATGTCTTTTCTTGACATTGGAAGCAAACAAAAAAAATTAAGAATCCTTCATTGTAAATGAATCTTGAATTTTGTTTTTGAAATATGCCTAATTGTCTGAAAACCTTGTCTTTGTTTCTACTTAATCTTCATCCTTCTTCCACTGTTATAATGGGGTTTAATTTTTAGAGAAAATTCTTCCTTTCTTTTGCATCTAACTTTTTATTAATTTACATTTTTATTTACTTTTAATATCCTAGCTTCCTATTTTTTATTTTTTATAATATAAATATATTTGTGAAAGGGATCTGACAAAATAGGGGAGAAAAGTTTTGTTTCTTTCTAAATGCAGGGAGTATTGTTTCCTTAAAACTAATTTTAAATTTTTGTACACTTATCAGCAAGAAAAAGGAGCAAAACTAAAGGCTTAAAATATGAACACTCCAAAGTGTTCTGATATTTCATTTAAAAAAATTTACAGATGAATATTTCATTGTCACTAATTTCCTATTTTAAACAAATTTATCCAAAACATAATGCAGCAATTAGTGTACAGCTATACCAGTGCTCCTGTATTTATACTAAAGCATTAGCAAAAGTATAAAAAATATTCTGTTCCTTTTCAGACACTACTCAGAGACTATTCTGAGACTGTTGATAGGCTGCTCTGAGACTAAAAACAATTGCTTCTTCCCCATTTCTATTTGAAGAAATTAATGTATGTCTTTGCCTTACAAAGAAGTGAAAAAGTAGATGTTACTCTTTTATCTTGTGCCTTATTTGCTGATCACTAGAAACACTGCTAGAAGTGGAATGCTCTCCTCTACCTTAATGTGCTGACGATAGCGAGGTGTTATCTCAAAGGCTGCCTCTCAACCTCTACCCTGTCACATTAGCCAAGATCAGCTATGCAGCGTGCACTGTCAGTTCTTGAGGTTAAACACTCTACAACTGGTGAAAAGCCTTTCTCAGTTAGGGGCCACAACTGTGAACTTTCTCATGAGCAGAGAGATTTTTAGGACCAACCTGTCCTTCCTATCTAAGCCAAAGCTTTCTGTAACTTGGCTGGTGCTGGGAGAACCTGCTCCATGCAGCTGATGGTGGTTGTCAGCAAAACTGATCTGACTTCACAGAACCTTTCACTGTCTTACAGTAATTTTTTGCCGGGTTGTATTGTAACATTTTTAATAAGCCCTTCAGGCTGGATTCAGGGAAAGATTTAACTTCCAATTGCACAAGAACTTAGGGAAGGCATTTCAGTTCAAAAGAAAACTCTCCAAATCCCCTCAGCTTGCTTATGGGAAAAACAAAATTTTGAATGTCCTGGCCCTTTGATTTCTGAGGTTAATGTGTTTCACTCAGGGGACCAATTCTCCTCAATTCAGTAAAAAGTATATATAGATGCCCAGCTCAGCACTATGAATCCTATACCTTACATCAAATCCCATGGTGCCTAAATCTGTGTTTTCTTTCTGCCCCTCTCAGGATAAAATTGCTGTGGTTGTTCTCCAGTATGCTCAGCAGATTGTAGGCTGAAAAATCATGGTAGTGGCTGTTAGAAAAATTATAGGGTGCTCAGATTCGAATTAATGTTTGCTGGGACATGAAGGTGTCTTGCACACGAATGATACAAGAGATGATGTTATTGAGTGTGGCCTGATTAGATGTAGGGATGCTTTTGCCATCATCCCTCCTCACAAGAAGTATTCATTTGGACCTAGGTAGCTTCAGACTCTGTGTTTTTCTCTTTGAGTGATAGTAGTGTTGGCATTTAAGGCAGGCTTCTGACACTGGAACAGGATCAAATAGCTTCTTAAGGGCTGAAAGCTTTTCCTTATGCATTTTTGGACAATGGCTCAAATAAATAGTATTTATGTTTTTATAGGTTGAATGTTTAGCTTGAACTTTTGGTAGTTCTTCATATCTGAGTACTTGATTTCTCTTCTCAAAAGAGAGCTGAAAATTTACTCTGTAAAAGCTGTCATAGCAGCAATTTGATGATTGTCCTCTCTTAAAGCTAGGCCACAGGATAGATAGTACTTGTCCTTCACTCTCCTTGGGTTATTTTCTTCCCCTCCGTTCCCTTCCCACAAACATCCATCCAGCCAAACACTTCATAAATTTTGCTCTGTAAGACATGAAGGTTGTTTCTCCTAGTGGCAAGCACTGTTGACCAAATAATGTTGTCAGTGATATTTGTGGAACCATTTTACTTGAATTGCATCATTCTGATGCATGAAATTGCACTCTTCATTTTGCCAGGACTACAGCACTGAAAGGAAGAAAAAGCAGCAAAAAATGTGCCCTCTGTGGAAAAAAAATTAATAAGAAGGTGCCACTTTTGTAAAGTCACATTTGCAGGCAAAATTAACTGCTTTAAAGCCAGTTATATTTCCCTGAAGGCCAAAAGGAAATGTGTGTGGTAGTTAAATATTGCAAGACCAAGAATTTTTCAGCTAGTGAAATAGAAAAATATCTACTACTAGGCTGCTGCTCAACTCGTCTCATCTCCCGTCAATTCCTCTTCCTGATAGAAATATTTTTAAGTTACCAAGCTGTAGCTCTTTAGGCCTTTTCCACAAACCAGAGGGTTTGAGATGCCTTATTATTGCTGGCAATTTTGGCAATTCCTTCCTACTGCCATAATGACAGAGTCTGTGAGGTTCCTCATAAAGAGATGAGTGCCAGATACTGACACAGTACAGAACTCAACCCCAGACTTCCCAGGCTTGTCCTCTTATTACTGAAGCAGAATGGAAGTTGTGAATTCACAAATATTTACTTGAATAGTGCAAATGCATTTTAAGTGATAAACTTTCCAAAACTGAATGATTCTCACTCAATGCACTGGAAATAAAAGATCATGGTGCAGTGTTAATATGTCCCACTTTCCCCTTAAAGCAGTTACCATCAGATTATTTTCTTCTTGCAAACAAGAAAGAAGAGATTCCTTCTCTTATGCCATCTGACATATCACACCTGATGCCGTGAATGACTTCCCCTTCTGCCTGTTGAGGCTTATCCTTAAATGGCTTGATTAATATGAAGTCAAATGTAACAGAGTTGTTCCTAACTTCACATGAAAGACTCACCTTGATTCTTTTTGATTTATAAAGAAGAAGGTTGTAGCTTACTATGAGGCCTTGTCTCTGTAGATCTCCATCTATGCTTTGGTCGTCCAACATTCAGGAGAATTTGAGAACAAAAGTCATTCATTATGAAAACATACGGCATAAGGCTTTTCCACTTAAAGGATATGGCCTATGTATGTATGCCCATAATTTCCTCCCACTCACAATCTAAAATCCGCCTTATCAAACACTCCTGTTATGTGCTAGTGCTGCGATGGATTTAGAGAAGCTATTTTACCTAGATGCACTCCACTATCCAAAGGCCCACAAAAAAAGCCTTCAAAAAATGAGATAACTTTTCCTTTAGAGATGATGGGATACTAGTGTTGTTGTGTAAAGTCTTCAGGCAGACCTAAGACCTTGGGTATTGCAAGTGAAGAATGGCAGTGTGGCAAACTGTGAATTCCACACATTCTACTTCCTGGATTGAAACTGAAAACTATTAGAATAAAAGAATAGTAAATAGTAAAAGGGTATGCATAATGTATTGACAGTTATCTTGTAAGTATAAAAAGTGTGTCAGCAGTTTGCCCACAACATATATTAGTAGTAATTAATAACTGACTACTTCCCTGGTAACTAGGCTTTTTGTTAAAGTGACTAACAGCATCTAAAGAATTCCTTATTTTTAGTTTACATGCCTTCCAGACTCCTTTCCTCAGAATGGTGATATAAAGCAAAGCTAAGGGGCCAAAATCTGTAAAGCCATAAGCAAGAAGCTTCACGGGGAGACACATTCCTTTAACTGGAAGGGTTAAGTAATGTTGTTGGAGAATATTGGCTGATGGATAGTGGAGTGCGATGGTTTAATTAACTTCCCATGGGACCCATCAAACACAATTCTACTTTTGTCAACTGTGAAATATATAATTGGTTTAGCTGAGAGATTTTCTTTTGGAAAACACTCCTTCTTATTAATTTCTTGATCTGGATGATGAGGTTGATTGGCTTGTAGTAACAGCATGAAAAAAAAAACATTTATTTACTATCTACTGTAAAAGGCTTTGATTATTTTTCCTCAGATGAGAAAGTTTTTGGAGGGGCTGTAATTCATCATCTGACTCAAGAGGGGAGCCTTTACATGTCATGAGCAGCTTGATCAGACCCTCACAGTCTGTGACTTAATATGAAAAATGTTCTACATTTATCCTACCAGACCACCAGCAGTGTTATGTTTAGAGCAGGCATAAAAAAATGCATGATGTCTTCCTGAGCAATATCTTCCTTCTCTTCTGTGCAGAGGGTTAGGTGGAGAGGGTTGCAGGATGGTTAAAGACTTCTAATGACTGAAATCAGATTGAGAACAGTGTTTCTAAATTTCAGCAGAGGTTTTATTGTCCAGTCTTAATCCCTGCTTTAAAATGGACAGCAAATAAAAGACAGCAAGATCATGGCAAGCTCATTCATTGCAGGTGACTCTTTACCTTCTACCTAATGGGAGTGAAGGGCAAGGTGATGTATGAAGTAATCTCTGAGTCTCAGTATGTGTTTTCAATGCAGAAGGTTTTCCTGAAGATCTGAATGTACAGTACCCTGCTCAGATGGACTGGATCAGAGAAGAAAAAGGAGTTGTCACTGCAGACTTGTGGCTTGATGTGCAATACTTTAAAACAAGCAATCCATTATAGACTAGAGTCATCAGAAGGAGATGAAAGAATTATCTGCTGGTTAAGGGTTGGGGCTTTTTCTTTTTTTAATGCAGGGTGTTTGGTACAAGATTGTTAAGCATTTTTAGATGAACACTGGACAGAGTGACTCAGGCTGCCACCAAACTTCATCCATCTCCTCATTTACACCAGTAAATACCACTGCCCTCCCATCTCACAGAATAAAAGGGAAGCACGCAGATTCCTGCGCTATTTACACAGAGAAGTCAGAGGTGTGACAAGACCTTGGAACTGGCATCTTGCCAGGTTAATGCTCTTCCAGATGACCTAGAGGGAATGGCTCCACAGTACCCTTATCTCTCTCACTTCAGAAATTTGAGGATGACAAAGTAGCCCTGCAACTTTTAGGATGGTGTAAGTGGTAGTAGCAAGTAGCCCATAATGACTTGGCTTTCAGTAGCAATGGGATTCTTAACTTTTCTAACATTTTATGCTGGTGAAAGTCAAAGCTGTCTAGGAAAAATGTAGCTTTCCTCCTGCAGAAGATATCTGCATCTACCTGTACTGAATTTGGACCCAACGGTTGTGTAAAAGCAAGTTTAAAATAGCATTAAGCCCCCTCTAATGCCCTTCCTCAGGTTCCCTTTATAGTAACTTTACAGATTTTTTTACATTTTGCTTTTATTTCCTTCTTTTAAGATCTGCAGCACAGGTAAACTTGCCATGAAATTTCAGGATGATACATTCATCATGTTTATAAATTAAATATTTGGTGAAAATTAACCCATTTTTCAGTTATAACCCTTTCATGACTTCAGTATATCTCAAGCACTACCATTGACTCACTAATTCAAGCCAAAATCATCAGGGAAGATGAAAGGTACTTATTAAAGGCTTGGAATCAATCCCTAGAGTCTTCTATCTTGTGGATGATTCTCAAGAAATACAGTTGCAACAGTATTTCCCTCACTGATTTACAAAGCAGGAAAATTTTCCAGCTTAGTAATATACAAATGCTCAGCCACTGAAGCCAAGCAATACCTTTAAAGGTGTAAGCATCTGTTACATACAATGTAAGAGTTGCATTATGATACCCATGTAATTTGTGTATATATAGTACCCCCAATACCTTATTGAAAATGAAGATGTAGGTCCTTCCTTGACTGTCATTCTGCTCTTATTGAGCAGCATATTATTTCAGACGCAGACCAACTGCAAACAGCGAGACAATTTGTCATAAGTCTATTATTCTGAATGAGGGCGGCAAAATCTAGTCCAGAAGGAGAGAGGGCTTTATGAAGATTAACAAGAAAAAAAGGGAAAATGTCTTTTAAAGAAAAAAACTCCTATATGAACTATAAAGAAACTTTACTTTTGCACAATATCTTATTTAATTTCAGTGAAACAAGGCAATGATAACATGATTCTATTTATCTTAATATCATTTTTAATATGTTGTCTTAAACTTCCATTAAATACAGAGGAGATAAGCTTACTTACTTCCTAAAACTATAAATGACCATAGCAAGAGTCCTTTATCATTTGAAGTTATAGTTTAGGTCCTAAATAATTTTAAAGAATTTCAGATGTAAATAGGGATTTATAACCCAAGCACAGAGTGTGAGATGCCATTCCCAGCCAAAACTTGCAGCATTTGTTCAAGTTGGCAGAGCCAAGTGGACAGAGCGGTGTAAAACATCTTTGCTCTGTTTTACTAATTACTACACGGCTGCCAAAGATACAAGCAGAGAGATAGGACTTCAAGGGATGTGCTGGTGTTAGACTGCAGAGCCTCTTTCTGAAATTAGTGAACATGAAAGGAATGTGTTGTGAGCTCCTATCTACTGTTTATCTATGAGGGCCCAGCAGATAGTGAGCTTGACAGTGAAATTCTAGATGAAATGCCAAAGTTTCCTTAGTCCCTGGGACCCCTCAGTGTATCTTTTCTTGATTCATAAGGGAGTGACTGGTATTTGAGCACTGATAACAGCAATCTTTCTGGTGGTGCCGAGTTAGAAAAGACATTCCTCAAAAATAAACAGCAGAACAACTAGTTTCTTTTTTTTCCCCCTGCAAGTGGTAACCCATATGAGAGTCAAATCAGTTTATGAAGCAGAACAATTAAGCCTATGTAGATCTAAACATCCATTGCAGGATAAGAAAATGTCATTAATTTTAATATGTGTGAAGCTAGAGGTGAACATGGCAAATGGGAGGAAATGTGTTGTAAAAACTTTCTATAAACTTACAAAAGCCATAAAATGAGTTATTTTATATGTAAATTTGTACAGTTGTGTTTAGGAAAGTTTATGAAAATCGCAGTTCTTGCTATAGATAAAAATAGACTCCAAGTAGCAAAATAAATTATATTCTTTGCTATATATATGTACTGCAGTTTAGGTACATTTGCTGCTCTTTGTCTCACACATACTGTATATAAGGAAGAGGATTTTCCTGCTGGGAACTGAAGTTTTAATTCAGTGATTATAAATTGTATATTCCCCTTGCACCTCCCGCATTATCTTGGGAAAAATATACAAATACCAGTCAGTAGTTACTTTAAATTATTTTTAAAAACCCTGAACAAAACATTAAATATTGAAATTTATTCAAATCTCCTATCCAATCATGTGCACTTAGTTATACTTAGCTTTTCAAATGTGTATTTCTTTCCTCAAATATTTTCATTTCCTTGTCTGAAAAAATGCATTTTGTTCCACCAGTAACTAAGTTTTTACATGTTTTACCCTGGGCATATCAACCTGTGCCCTTGGTGTTACATGCAGGCCATGAACAGTTGGAGATAAACTCTAATAAGGATGCTGTGTTACCAGACCAACTTTAGGACAGCACAATCCCAAGTCCTGAAGGTTTTCTGAGGCCAGAGTCATCAGGTTAATCTGTGTTTCACCTGCAAACCGAGATCCTCACCTCTACAATGAAGCAAAGGGACTGTAGGAGGTTGCTATCATATCCATTCTGATCTACTCCCCCAATTTCTCTGGGTACTCAGCTTGTGTCCCTACCTCTCAGGCATATTGAAAAACATTGGCTGTATCTCAGGGGATCACTCTTGATCACCCATCTTCTAGCTGAGGAGGCACAATCTCTGGTCTAGTGCTTGTAACACAAATGCCTTGCACAAGGGGAAAAACAGGCCATCTATTCCACTTTGCCAAATCGAATGCTGGTAAATGCACCTCAATCAAATACTTCTTCTAGCAAGCAAAACTGTCATCACTGATAAAACAAAATATCTGTAGGCATTGTCAAATATGTTTAGATCAAGGATACACATAACACTAGTTCTAGCTGTTCAGTGTCTCAATGTTTTATTGGAAATTAATGTAAAGGATGATGGTAATGGCAAATATAGGAATAGATTATCTGAAAATTTCTTGCGTCAGATACACAAGAAGTTACATGCTCATTTCTAACACCGTTTATTTATTCTAAATGGTCCTGGAAAGTTCTTTCAGCTTGCTTTTCTAAAATCTGGATCTAATACAGAAACATTTGTATGTTTACCTGTGTGTGTTTACTTGAAGTGTTTAACATTGGTAGGTATTTCAGCTTTTAACTATGTAATGCTACCTGTCCCCATACCTTGGCAAATCAAAGAAATGCATTTCCATAGTAGAAGTAGAATTAAATAGAAGAAATATTTAAATTTTGTTTAGTTAACTGTAAAATCACATATACAGAGTATTATTTCATTGCAATGCAGGCTAGTATCTGACTTTATTGAGCAGTGACTGGATGACACTGTATTTTGTCAATCTTTTCAATATCCTTCCCTGAGATGAGATCCATTCTAACTCTTTCAATTGGTGTCTCAATTTTAAGTGTTTCAGTACTATTCCTACAGCAAATGACCAATGGAAATAGATAGGTACCTTTGAAAGCCTCTGTAAGGTCTTTCCATTCACCTAAATTTAAAATCGGTTACTCTTAGCTTTTTGAGAGGCTGTGACTCTAAACAAACCAACTTTAATTACAAAATCAAAATGATAAAGTGAAGAATTTTAGCCTTAGCAAAGCAAAGAGTGTAATTCTCCACTGACTATTTTCACTTAATGGTGCCCCCAGTAATAAAACAATTGTTTTCTGAACAAAAACCAAAATGAAACCTGTTTAAACCGATGGTTTTCACTAAATATTGTTCTGGGCAATGGCAGTGCATCCTAATGAAGGAAAAATATTTCTTTTGGTTGAACATATCCACCATCAAGCCAATTCTATCTAATGTAAAATTTCATTTCATACTAACTTCATAGCACAGAAGATCTTTAGCTTAAGTGGACATACATGAGTGTGAAAATGATTTGGAGAAAGAAATATCATTATGGTATGCAAACACACATACATACATCTAGGTAGAATTATCCATAAAGTAATGCATGTGTACATACATAATACATAAATACAAGTCCATATACATCTATGCAGGTACTTATTTTTTATTGTTACAGCTGGAAAGGTTCACATAGCCAGACAAATGTATGACCAATGGAATTTTTAGCAGCCACTGATAATATTTCTTCAGACTATGAAACTTTCTTCAAATGACTAAAAATTATGAGTTTATCAACATTATAAAAACCTCAATGACAGAAGAGCACCTTCAAAAAATATCTGTTGGCGAGCATTTATCACATTCTGAGTAATGCAAAGCTTATCCGCTGGCAGACTCAACAATGTTTTCTGACAAAAAGCACAACCTTTAAGCATTTACAATTTTGTTATGAGTCTTCCTCCTCCCCTTAACTGACCTGTAGGTGAAAATTTCAGCAATTTATGTCAATATGGGTTATGATAAATTTAATGCACTGAGGTCTATTTTATTTTTTCTATTTGAAACTGAATTTCTAAAGTAAAATCATGGATTATATTTCTAAAACTCAATATGCTTTTATTCAGAAGCAAATTTACGAACACTTTCACTTTGCTATTTGGGTGCATGACAAGCACTTAATTATTAAATTACAGAGCTACAATTAAAATGCTAACCTAAGTGAAAAATACTATTCTTTCAGAAAACATTGTTTACAGTAAGATAGACCAACCAGTCAACCCCAAAAAACCAAAAACCAACCAACCAACCAAAACAAAACAAACACCACAAAAAACCCTACCCAATCAAACAAAAAAACCCCAACAAATATTTGAGTCTCAGAGCCCTTGACCAAAATGAAGCTTTTCTTCCTGGTGGATTATATGCAGAATTTAACACATCTGAGGACAAACCTATGAGAGATTGATCTTTTCCCCTTCTAAATGTAGTATTTCCTCTCCATGCTAGTCAAACAGTAGTATTACTTCAAATCTGTAAGTAAAGAAGTGCATAAATCAGCGCACTGAAGTAAGTTCTAATTCTAAAGCATAAAATGCCACGATTCATCTGAAAGGAATCTCCTCTATAGAAAATGAAATGTTTAATCTGCATTGGTTGATAGTATTTGTATGTACCACACCAATTTTAAACATTTCCCAAAAGAGGATTTCAAAAGGACAAAACCAAATCATTTTTGCACCACAGTCATATCCCAAATAATTAATTCCTCTTGCTACTTTTTTTTTCACTTACCGTCTTTGAACAGATAATACCAAATCTGCCTGTTACTTATGCCACAGTTTTGTGGTCCCTCTTTCCCACAGTTTTATGTGCAGTCCAGAAGGCTCATCAACAAGTAATCGAGCTTACTGTATGTTGAAGTGATGCAGTAATAAGTTAGGCAGCCGAATTGTTTCTGATGTGAGTTGACCTAAGCAGGTACATCACTTTTATTTGTACCTTTTTCACAGTGGTTACATAGTCAGATTTCACTTAGTGCTACTCTGTTACCTGGTAGAAGGCTAAGTATGATGTGTGGAAAATAACTTCTGTTACTTGGCAGGAATGTTTTCCTTTCAATTCAGAGACCTGTATTTAGTGATAGAGTGTTAAGATCTACTAAATGGAGAGATGCAGATGCTTTTCTGAGTCACTACCTTCACTATCGGTGAAGCCAAAGCCCTTCTGAAGAACAACATTTTTGAAGTGCTCACTTAGTCATTCTGTCAAGTGCAATTGACATAACCTGTCTCCCTTTTAGAGATCTCCAGAAGTAAATGAAATTCAATATGTGAGTCAAGCAGGAGGACTAATTTTCTCCCAGGTTATTCCTTATTAAAAGGTAACTATGCAGGTTGTCATTAAGCTGTCTGATCCTGCAGATGTTCACAGTAGTAGGGATAGTCCTTTTTTTTGCTGTGACAGCCCTGCAGTCAAAATTTGGGTTCCAAATTTTCCAAAGATAAAGCAACTACTAGGAAAATTAACTCTTCAACCATTGAAAAAGTGGACAGAAGAGTACAGCTGGAAGTATGATCGTGTTTCTGAAAAGAGGCAGTCAAATCTACCAGCCTCTCTAGTGCTCCTATTAGTTTTCACTTCAAGTCTCCAGTGAAAATAATCTCTGCTGTGGAAGAGCAAATGGTAGGTTACCTACATGAAAGTCTCACTACAGAGATGCAAGTAGTCCTGAGAGTGGTTTGACCCCACCTTAAAATAAAGAGATAAAGTGTTTCTGGAGATGCATTTGCCTCTCTCCACAGTATTTCTAGGTGACTACTCTGTACCATTTGCCTGACTAAAATAAGTAACATGGGGTGAGATGAAGTCCATCTGTACAGTTGAGTCAGTCTGGGGTTTTCAGTATTTGTTCACCACCTTTATTCTCAGATTGTCATCTAAAAGAATTCCAGGGCATATTTTAGTATTATTTATTTCTTATTGATTCATATGCCGTGGGAGATCATAGGTTTATTGCTCCCAGTAGCAACAGCAGCAGACATTAAAATGATAATATATCCATTTTTTTGAGGCAAGGAAAAGTTGTGGACAGCAAGCTATTTAAAATATTTCAGAAGACAATAATTCTCCTAGGGAACCTTGAAATGGCCCTAATTACCAGTCATAGATTAGGATTTAAGAAAACTACTCTGCTGTTCCCAACCCCTGAGACTGGAAAATCATTTTTCCTTCCAGATTTTTACTGGTTATTAGAAGAAGATAAGAAAATATGAAGGAAAGTAAACATAATGAAATCTCAGGTTGCAAAGAAAAGTAAAATTCAACAGATTCTTTAGAGAATATGTCAGCTTTTTCTCACAGGAAAAGTAGTTTGGGATATATAATACAACCTGAGCACTAGGGAAACTGATATAACATTTCCTGTTTCGGTAGAGACTTTCTGATTGACCCTGGAGAAGTTCATTGCATACAGTTGACCACTGTCACAACCTTTAGCATTTTATAAAAAACTGAATTTTTTCAGTCTAGCTGACTATTGTAGAATCTATTAATTTATTTTTTAAAAAATTAAGTAGTTAATTAACTTCAAGGTTGCTCTCAACTATTTTTATCTTGTTGATTTTCAAGCCACTTTCATTATTATTATTACTCTTAAGAGACTATGTTCACAAATGTTACCCGTTAAGTATTATCTGTGGGAGAGGATACTGATTTTTCTTTCTGATTATTTTCTTCATTATCTTAATTGATATAATTTAAAACTGTAAGGTGAGGAAGACATACGCATGTGCAAGTACCACAAAAGTCAATAGCAGTCCTTTTGTGTTTGTGCAAAAAGTTAAACGACTGATACTTTACTAGCACGCATTTGTCACAATTCTTTGTAGCAGAGTGAAGGTACTGGAGAAATGCAAGATTCCTATTGGCAGACCCTCACAATATACCTGGCAAATTAAGAGAACAGAGCATTGAACTTTCAGCATCAAGTATTTTTTTCCTTGGAGTTGATAGCAAACAGAACCCGTTGCTGTTTGGCTTTGCTTGTTAAAAAGCCGGTATCTGGTGTCATCAGTATTTACTCTTGGCCACTGAATACCAAGCACACCACCATGAAACTGAAGCACCTGACCACCTTTACTCACATTAGATGGGACATGCTCCCCTGAGTCATGCTCTCTGGGTTGTTTAGTGTTTGCTTGGACTGCCATTTCCAAAATGGCAAGGCCTTTCTCCTTACCTTTTAGCTGAGTTGAAATATTTTTTCTTCTACATGGCTTCCAGCTTAAATTGTTTGTTTGATAAGCTGTCTCATTCTTTAACCTTCAGGATTATTTTGCCTCACTATGTACATTTCATAAGGATTTTGGCTGCCAGTAATAGATTTAGAGACCAAATTTAGAAGGTTCTACCTCTAAATTCCCCAAATTCCCTGCCACTGCTCTGTTTTACCTTACTCCTTGACCTTACTCAGTAGTTTAATACTAGAGAGTGTGATATATCAGATGTATGCTCCTCCTTGTCTACCATCCTCCTTTTCCTTGGGCCATAGGACCTCTAGTTACATGAGGACCTTATCCACATCTTCTAACCCTCTACAGTATTGAATACTAAGGGCAAGAGCAAGGGCACTGGAAAACAGTGCATCCCCTCTGTAATATTTAGCATTTCTTCCTTCACCTTATCCCTACCTATTGAGATGGCAAACTCTGTGGTTCTGAAGTTTTGCCTATTGTTAATCACCTAATACATTAATAGTATTAGCAGAGAATAAATAAAACCATTGCATTTGTAATGAAAAGAAGTGCTGAATAACTTTTTGGAGATTTTGATAAAGCAGAAATACACACTTTCCAACCCACTATGGGCTTCCCTGGAGTTACAGAATATGTGTTTTGGTTTTGTGGCTTTCATATTTAGAAGAAGAATAAGCACGGAAGAGGCATAACATTTCCATTGGCTCCATATGTAGAGCTAATGAGTTCTGAGAAGCAGTAATTCTCTTAATTCTGGAAGAAAAATATTTAGTTATAATGGTAACTATGTTGTGGGTGTAGTCTCATTTAGGCCCAGATATCTTGCATTCTCTTGATGACAAGTAAGAGTTCAAGTTCATTTCATCAGCAAGAGGTCAGCTATCACTACCCAATGGGCTGATATCCATTAGCCTTATTGTGTCACTCCCAGCTCCTTTTTGTCTTGTCAATAGTGATAGCCCCGGCTGGTTATCTGCCTGCTTTTCAAACAGCAGGTCTTCTGCATTGTTCTTAGATTTTTCTCCTAAAACTGAGTCAGAGGACACTTGTCCTGTCTTCCTGGGAGTATTCAGGAAACCTCTAAGGAATTTGTCAGCTAAAGATTACCCAAAATTTTGTGTCTTTAATATTCATTTACACAGAGGTAAATGAAGGGGCAAAATCCTGTTTCCATTGAAATCACAGGAAAAGCCCACAGTTTCACTATTAGAGGAAATAGATAGTCAATTCATCATTACTAGCCATGTGAATACCCCAGCTCCCAGGCAGCCCTGGTGCTGAGACAATGGCAGCACAGACTCAGGTACATTCTCACAGACCCAGTCCTGCCGAGCTCCTTCCATCCCATAGCCATCTCCACTGCTCCTCAAAAGAAGTGAGCAATGGATGTGCAGCAGCAAAATAGGCCTTGAGCATCTGTGGGCCCACCTGCCCCCCCACTACCTATTTCCATCCAAGGTGTGATGTTTTACAGGGTAAGGGGCATTCCTCCCATGGGGGTGACCAGGCAACAGGCCTGGGGTCCCAGCAATCACCATTTTGTTGTGTGACTTTTTTTCCTGTTTGGTGCCCTGCAGGGTACTGTGTAGTCCAAGGGCAGGGTCCTGGAGATTTTCTCACAGATACAGCTCCTCCTCAAGCAAACTGTCAGTGTTTACAGCCTCATAGCCACTTGGACTTTCCTTAGTTGATGGCTTTTCATTACTGGAGGAATGTGTTCACCTCTTTCTCCATTCCCTGTGCCCCTTGAGAACAGTGAAAACAGACTCCATCCACTTAACTCTCATGGTTTCTGAGTTTATGCAATACTTCATCACCACACTTACGGGACTGAAATTAGCCAGCAGTTATTGTTTGCATTATTACAGGCAGCCCACAGCTAGGGAGTCAGTATGTGGTAGCCAAAGTATGCACTTTGCCACCAATCACAGGTGGTGACAATACAGTGTACACTTCACTGCCTGCTGTCATCACTCTCAACAAGACATTTCAGTGGTGTTGAGCTTTGAAATCAGATTTCAAGGCGACAAGAGCCCTCAGGATTGTGGAATTTAAAGTCAGTCTTTATCTTCAAAGCAGCTTGCACAGCTAACGTGCCATATTTTTGTTTATGCTAGTGCTACATGTGCAATCCTTAAGATTCGCCAAACTGGTCGCAAGGTAGCCACGGGAAGGCAAAAGGAAAGAGAACAGAGAGATTTAATCAGGGCTATATTTCCAATGTGTTGTCTATTAAAAGTAAGTTTGCCTTTGCTACATAAGGACTGCAACACAGCAGATCTCTCTAGTGCTCTTGTGGCACTGACATGTTGAAAGCCACATCACAGGCACCTCAGTTCCCTGTATCCACAGGGGATTGGGTTCTTTCTTCAGATATCCTCTCCTGCTTTTTTCTGTGTTGGTTTTGAAGGCTTTAACCTCTTCTGTTGCTATTTTCAAATGGTGGGAGGAAAGATAAAGTTACCCATCAGTATGGATATGGTTACATGGTCCCGTCCCTGGTCAATGCACAAAGGGACATGGAAAACCAAGGCAAAGGAAGGGAAAGGAGATGCCAGGGCCAGGTGGACCATAGTTTTGGACTTAATCTTTACTTGCACTTATGAGAATTCACACTCATAACTGAATCACACAGTAATCATGAAATTATTGGGAGAACCATGAGAAAGAAGCAATTTCTTAAAAGGGGCATCTTGATTCCTTGTAGGTGCATTTGTGTGGTACATCTACATTTGATTTTACTATGTGGTACATTATGTCCTCCATGGTAGGATCTGGACTGGTGAAGTGTAGTGGTGCTCACAGACAGCCCAAGTTTGCAATGTCAGTATCTTCACTGGCTTATGCTCTCTGTAGCAGTAAATCTAGCCCAAATGCCTCAAGAGAAGATGCCTCTAAGATCTATCCATCTTAGAGAAAACCACAGGTTCAGATACTGGAAGAAGAGCTTGGGAAGGTGGGACGGGGTTGGGGAAAGTATCTGAAACTTTATTTTAAACATCAACATGTTATTTTTGCTCAGGGTAAAAAAATCTTGATAATGAATCAACAGCTTTTTTGCTAACATCTTTGACAGATCAGTCTGGAATAACTTGAAGTATAATAAGGAATTTTATTAAATTCTGTTCTACTTTTTCTACAGTCCTTGGTGGGATAGAGCAGCAGAGCTGAGCTCAGGGTGTTAAGGTGTGCTCCTGCCAGACCACTCTACCCTCTGTAGTTATAAAACCTCAATCAACAGGCATGTCGTCAGGAGATTTCACTCCCAGTGAATTTCACCTACACACCACCGAGGCCAGAGGAATTTCTCTATGAGCAGGAGTTGTAAAAATGAAACTTTAAAAACAAATTAATGCCTACATTTCATTGGGAAGTTAGCCAGGGGCCATACAACTGAAGTGAAGAGCCTGGGCTGTTAGTGACGCAGCAAGACAGAAGAAGGTAGTCAGCAGTTGCCAAAACTTTTACTGGGGAAAATGTGCAAAAATCCCCTTAATCTGAAAGTGGCAAAATGCCTCAGCACTTTGGCAATGATGTTGAACACAGAGTAGCAAAGTGTTGTCCTTCACTTATCTCTGCTTCTAATTCAGTCATTTCATTTACTGTGTATTTGTGTACTGTGCATTTTTATGGGGATCTGCAGGATTTAACTGTTACTGGTTTGGCTGCTGCATTTAGTGTCATGCGGCAGCACTTTACAGATGGGAATAATTTTAGATATGCTTTTTTTTTTGTACAAGGGGATATGGCTTTTCTGTTTGCTTTGTCATAATCTCGGTAACTCTGAAATATGAAAATAATTGGTGCTTAAGGAAGAAATTGATCCCTATGCTCCCTGCAAGCAGAATCTGTGCTCCGTGGTGACCGCTGGGGCACCTGGTTTATCTTCAGATAGCAGACAGCAGCATAGAGTCTGCCTTCAATATTCCTCCTTGAGATGCCTTGATGTGCCACGAGCTCGTTGAATGATTCTCCCTAAACAGAAGAGAGGAGAAAACTGGATGCCAGCAGCATCTCCAGTGACTTGGTCATTCAGAGAACATTTAAATGACTTCGGATAACACAGAGCTGGCTCATTGTAGTTTCCAGAGTTAGACCATGTCTTCAGGGCACTATCGATATTCTGTGCCTGCTTTTCCTTTGGCTTAATAAGTAAAGCAACCTCACACCCTAGCAGCAGCTCTCCTATGGTGGCCAACTCTATAGCAGTCACAGCCAGCACTTCCTTGTAAGTGACCCTGGAGTGGAGGGCAAATATAAAACCCCGTATGCTAGTTTTGAAAGATTAAGGAGACATTTTCATACAGTCTCAGGTTTGACTACTTAGTGACATAAATAGTAGCAGATTTAGGTCAGCACAGAGTCAAAGTGAAACTCAGACTTCACTGTGCTGAACAGAAAAAGGAGGCTATTTTCTCTTTGTACAGGCCATTTTAATTATGAGGCTGCCTCTGGCCAGCAACAGCCTCATCACTTCAGCCTCCGGTCACCCTTCATTGCCTTCCAGTGTCCTCTGGTGTCTGCACTTCTGCAGAGAGTCTCTGCAGCAAATCTGGGATGAGTAGGTTAAGTCCCCACTTGGACAGCTGATAGACCTCAGAAATACGGATCTCATATTCTCTAAGGAATGTCAAGGTAAACTTTAATGTCCTGTGAATAGATTTGACCTCACTGAAGTCAGTGGGAGTTTGCTATTGACTTTAGTGGGAGGAGAATTTTATGCCGTTTATGTTCAGCATCTGCCCCTATCCACAGTCTCCTTGGAAAAATGTTGCCCTGAGATAGGAAGTGGCATGTGAAACTTCAGAAGAAATTGATTTATTTGAGAAGAAACAGAGAATGAGTTAGAAATTGCAATAATCAATGGAAATGACACATGACCTTTAATGATAATTTTCCTTAAAGGGTTTGTTTCAAAAAAGTAGGCCTCACCTCTGAGAAGCACTAACATACTCTCTGGCTAAAGGAGAAATTGTTAATAGGAATCCCTCAGCAAAATGCACCAGTAAAGATGTTCCCAAAGCTGCTACATCTGCTACTTTGAAAAACACTTCTTCCACATCCTCTGCTATGGTGCCAATGCACACTCTTGGGAAATGGATAAAAGCACACTCTAGATTTTCACATGCCAAAGTGGGAATAATGATTCACTAGTTAATCCATCCTTAACAAAACAACAGAAGTATTTGGAAAAAAAAAAGCAAGCAGTAAACACTATTAGGATTTTCTGTTGGTGTGCAGGGTGAGCAGTATCCTGCAGCATTGCCCAGGATGCTCATGAGATGAGCCTTTATTTAGCTGGGATCTGTCTCATGTATGTAATTTATTAAATGAAAAAAAATGAGCTGAACACAAAAATTTGCTTCTTAACAGTGTGTTTATGTTTATCCCATTTTTAAAAAATTGCTCAAGACTTACGTTATCAACAAAAAAACCCTCAAAACAACGTTTATAATCTTTCTAGGGTCAATGATCACCATCAAAAAAAAAAGTGTTGGTTGTGTAAATTAAGGGCCTAGAGACACTCTTAACTTAGTCAAGTTTCTCTTAAGACTTCAAAGCATTCTGGAGGGGAGAATACATGCAACAAGACTGTTTAGGTCGGTGCTTCTTTTCTTACTATTCATTTTCTGTCCTCCTTTTACTGACTGATTTCCAAAGTGTGGGCCAACATCTTGGAGCCTAAACACAGACTGCAGAAAGCAAGCTATGCAAGGACTGCTTGTTTTGGTGCAAAAATAATGAATTTTGCCTGGGGAAAAGAAAAGGGGAGTCTGCTTGTTGCAGCATCTCACTCTATCCTGCACAGAAGGAACAAAACAGTCATCCATCTTATTCTAACATATATCATCTTTATATAATATATATAACATATACAATCTGTAATATGTTTATGCTTTTTCTTTGCTGACATCTTTAATAAGTAATTGCCCTACAGTCTTAAATAGAAAAAAGTTCTGGGCTCGGGTTTAACCCCTTCTCTTCAGCTTTTCTGCAACAACTTGTTTTGGGAGAGGGGGACCACTTGGGATATTCCCGTCCATCATGCTGTTGTTGATATCCCTACCTGATGACAAAGAAACCACCCACCATTGCAGGCCTCTCTGCATACAAAAATTACTGGCCTATCCCTGAGTCCAGTGGAGAGGGCTGACAAGACATACTACACTCAAATGTAAAACACATGGCTGCAAAACACTTAGTTTCCTGGCAATAATTAAGAATGCTACTTGGCAGGTTGGCAGCCACATAAAACAACTGTTAGTCAGCTTTAAATTTATTGCTTTCCCAGCTTATTGAAATGAAACCCATATTATAAACGTATGTATGAAACTAGGCCTCAGATGATGAAACAACATGAATATGAAGTCAAGGCAGAAGTAAATTGTCTCATGAGAGCTTTAAGAAATCATTGTGTCCTAAAGCAAGCAAAGTAAACCTTTGGGGTGAGTCACCTGAAGCTCACCTGTCTCTCCTGGTTTACTGCCATTGAGCAGATGAAATATCAAAAGCATCAAAATGCTTCCTAATTTTGGTGCAAAACAAAACAGAGAAAAGTTAATTGCCATTAAGTTTGCTTTCACCTTTACAATTATCTAGGGACAGCTGCCTTGTTGTGAGATATATGCATGTAGGCAACCTTATTAGGCCCTTTGCAATTACTGTAAATGAAATAAAACAGCTGCTGGCCACATTTCCGCTCTCTCTGTGCCATTTTGCCTGGCCAGTGCGGCAGCCCAGCCCAGCGTTACTGTCCTCGTGGTCCCCATGATCCTAATCCCTTCCTTTTGCTGATCAACAGGCATCAGCTCTAATCTCCCATAGCCTCCATCTTTTTGGCTGGCCCAAACAGTTCAACCTCTTACCATCTCTCTTCCTGATCCAAGCTCTCCATTCCTCAGCTCGCCTTGGAAAAACCTGCTCCAACTTGCCTTTGTTTTGTGAACTTCTGGGAATGAACATAGGCTGCCAGGGAAGGGGACAGCAGCTTCTCCTGCGCCATATGTATAGCTGTCCTGCACCCCAGGGCTGTAGGGCATTCTCCCATCTCAAACACTGGAGGAGAAACCAAGCTCCTCTGGGTGACCAGCAGTGGATTCAACTGCAGCACAACATCATTGTACATTTTGTTCCCGATGGGGAAAAAAAAAGAATTAACAAATATCTAACACCTGTTTTTAAGGGTCCTGAAATGATATCAAAATTTAGATCCAAATCCCGTAAACACTTTGCCATATGACTGACTTGACCTGCATGAAGCAACACTTGTTGGCTCTCTTTGAGTTTTCTTGTAAAGGAAAACTGTACATGTGCTGAAGTGTTTGCAGAATCAGCTCCTTGGAGCTAAATTCTCATTTTGAATATTTCCTGCTCTTCCTGCAATCACTGGCCCATTGGGGGCATTCAGGTTTCTTTTGGGGTGGAAGAGCTTTGGGTGTTTGGGCTGCAGTAAGCCAATGCTGTGCTGTGTGGTGCTCTGAGACCTTCCCTCTGTTCTGCCAAGAGGATCAGAACAAATCTGCCTGCACTAAGACTGACTTTCCTGAAGGTAAGTAACTGTTTCCAAGGGATTAATTGAGCTGATAGTACCTTGTGTACTGAAATCAAAGGTAATCTACTACTCAGAAACTACATTAAGAAACTGCCTGATCATCTGTTTACAAGATCTTGACAGACTTTCCAATGCAGAATGTTTGTAGGTGATTTACTTAGATCTTAACACATGTTCCTAGGAATGGTACATTGAATTTTTCCTGAAGAGTTAGTGTCTATTCCTTGGTACAACCAAGAAGCAATATAACCAGTATGTATGCTCAGTTAGTTTTGCTACTAGATTGACTGAGATTTTTTTTTTTTGCAGTAAGTACTTCCCAAAAAAATCCTCACCTGTGCTGGAATATAAATGAAGCCTTTGTACACATTTGTAAAAATTAAATGTGCAAAAATGCTAGGCATATTTTAAAAAGCTTAAAAAAATCAGATTTTGAAAATAATTACTTGTACCCTTGTCTGGGTATGACCATAAGATCCATCCTGAATAATGGAAAATCAACAAGGTTTATCAAAACCAGTGTGTATCTGTGGAATGTCTTCACATCAGTGAAATGTAGCATTTCAAAGAGAAATACTTTCATGAAGCTCTTTGTATGATTATTTCCAAATAGTGAAGCCAACATGACATCAATTTTTCCAGCAGAAAACAGAGTAAATCAGCATTACAGAAACATGCAGCAATCATTTTGTCCCTAACAATTTTTTGCTGTCTTTTATAGTTAATACTATTACACTATCCTAGACAGAAACAGTTTCATAGAAGTCATGAGTGGTTTTAAACTAAGCATTTTGCATCACAGACTCTGAAACAGCAAAATAGACACCCAAAGCCCAAACCGCTCTGCTACTATTCTAAAACATTATCAAAATGTGTATTCTTACTGACAATGTGAGAACCTAGATACCCAATAAGCATAAAATCTCAAGGAAGGGAGCAAGTAATGTCTCCGTGAGAAGAGGGTATATCTCGGCAGTCAGGTTCTAGATGGAAAAGAGTAGGTGCAGGAACTGCAGGGAAGAAATGGATCTGTAGAGAACCACAGTAAGAAGGCTGAGCAATAAAGGAAGCAAAGCAAAAAATTATAGGGTAGGGAAAAGGCAGGAGGAAAAGGGAGAAAAGAGAAAGAGAAAGAGCAGAGGAAGAGAACCCAAGGTAAAAGAGAGTGGAAAGGGAAGAAGGAAAAGACTTGAGGTTGGGCATCAAAAGGAACAGCATAATGGAAGATTCATTTGAGGGGAAAAAAAGCAGAAAAGGGAAAAAATAGCATGAGGGAGTTGTAAATTGGTTTGCCTTTTTTTTTTAAGATTAATTCCAGGATGTAACAGTTAATTAAGAACACACAAACATTTTCTAGGGATGTCTGTATATGTACTTCTTTATAGATAGGTGCACTTACACCCAAATGGACATCTTGAGCAGCCTATAAAACCACACGGCAATCCCCTCCAAAAAACCACAACTGTGAATTGTGCACATGCACACACGGTTTTGGTAAATGGGGAGCAGTTGTGATAGACAGTTCTTGGCTGCTTAAAAGATATTGACCAGTCAGCTTCCATCCCTTCTGGTCAGCCTGCTACAGTGAGAGGAAAAGTTTGCCCCGAGGTCTTCATGCTGGCGAAGGGACGAGAGAGCAAAACCAGTCATGGAGTAAGTATTAATTAAATTAGCTACCTGAAAAGTAAAATACAATAAGGCAGAAGGAGGAACAGAGAAACTTTTGGATGCATAGCAAAACCATTCTTCTACTCTCTATCCAGAGAAACATGGAAAACGTTTACTGTGAATCTTTCAGGAAGACATTACTTTGGGCCAACACATAGACCCATACGTTTTGATGATACTGCAAAAAAGATTGCACCAAACAACCTCAACCCCCAAATCCACAGTGACAACAAACAGAGGAGAAAAAAAATAAGGGAAATCAAAGCAGTACAAAAACAGACTAGTTTCTCTGCTCTTTTTCTCAGATAACTGAAGCACAAGGCAATTTGCTGATATACATTTCTGATGCAATACCCTGCTTTGATTTGTGAACATTTTTTTCAATTTTGACACTTTGGCCTGAAATTTCCCAGTAACACCCCTCCACCTACGAAATAAAAAGTTAAGTCTAATGAAACGGGCTGAGACAAAGCTGAAAAAAGTCTAAGTTAAATTTTAAAAAGTTGTTACATTTTTCCCATTTCTAGTTAATATGTCTTGTACTTATGTGTGCTCCTGAGTCATGATTTTAGGTTGGTTTTTTTTAAATAATTTTGTCCAATCTAGACACTAATTTTTTTTTCTGTGCGTGTGAACTTTTTGTGTGCTTTTTGCTAAAGCTTCTTTGTTGCGAGGAAGAGGAGTTCTAAAACCTGCCTGCATCCTAAAATTTCTGAGTTTTCTCCATTTGATACAGATGCAGTCTGCTTTCTGGCAAGTTTCCAGCTGCCAACTGAAGTTTCAGTCAGTAATGGCATTCTTTTAAAATATGTCAAGAGTAGAAGTTTTATGATGTACTGTACACACACGCTACTAAAAATTTGCAGCAGGGCAAGTCATTTGTAATGAACTTTTTTCACTTGTGAATTATCTGCAGACAGACTGACATTTTTTTTTCCTAATCTGATTTATTATTTGCAGTTTGTTTCCAATTTCCACTGGTAATTTTTGATTTGCCCTTTTTTTCCCTCCACCATCTTTTAGTTTTGAAATTCTGATAAAAAAATTTGAAGTGGTACCTTTCAGCTGGATGTTTGCTTTGGTTTTGGTGACATGATCAGATGAGGGAAATTCTCTCTGTTTGTATTTCTGGTGAGTATAATCTCAATATGAGTTAGACATTAGCTTCCTATATTCCATAAAGTTTGCTTCCATCTAAGAAAAGACCAAAAGCACAACATAGGAATAATCAAAACTTGCACTCAGGTTTAAAAAGGAGTTTGGGTTTTGCTACAAATACAGACAATTTTTTTTTCTAAATTGTTACAAATTACCCAATGAAAACTTATCTCCTGTTTTCTCACCTTTATGACTCCCACAAGCAAGACACTACTCTTTCCTTTAGAAGAGTGGGTAGACTTAGGATCTGCTAAAAACAATAGATGATGACTTTTGATGTGATTAAATTGCAGGTCATGGGGACAGAAGTCAGAGGAGAAACTATGGAACGATCTCATTTACTGTATCAGAATTTCAGTATCATCTATAAAAATGGTCTGTAAACCACAGTGGCTTCATTGGAAGTTCACATTTTCTGTTGAGCTGTGAAGGTGAGAGCAGAGGGTGTGGAAATGGCTGGTTTCCACTTTTTTGGGAGCAAAAGTCAGTGCCTGCCTTTAGAGCATTTTGTCATGGAATCTGCACCAACACTGGGGTGCAGAAGGGCTGTGGGGAGGTCGTTGGCCAGAGATACAAAGGCAAAGTAGAAAACACGAACAGGGTCCAGGGTTCCCGGATGTAGAGCAAATGTTTAATGTCGAGGCATGTTTTATGTCAATCAAACACATAAACCACTGTTACCGTTACCAGGACTGCATGAGCCTATAAAGATGCACTTTTAAACCTTTAAAAGTAAGGTTCCATAATTACATCTCATAGAACCCTCCAGGTCCCAGGAGTGCTTTTCTTGCTTTTAAGATACCCAAGGTGGATGAGGTAAAGGAGAAAAAAAAAAAACCTTCCTTAAATCTCTGAAGGCAGAAAAATGCAAACGCTCTCTGATTCCATGCACAAGATCTCTCAAGCCTTGATTTATTGGCTTTAATAACTTGTGGGATTTCTCTCCACTTTTTGGCTTGAGAAATTGAAGCCATGAGGTTGTGAGAATGTCTTTCTTCCAGAATGATCTGCTCTAGTGCCAGTCATTGGGGAAAGCCAGCAAGCTCAGTTTATTTGAGCTGCAGGATGTTCTTTTAAAACTTATTTTAAATCTAGCTTGATCCTAAAGCAGCCTCCTTATGCAATAACAAGGCCTCTTCTGGGTAGCAAAAGGTTAGGCTTTGCTTTACGAAAAGATATGACTGACTCCGCTGTGGTTAGTGTTGCATAATGGTTTTATGACACCACCACACTGCTTTGTGAGCAAGACAGCTGAGCTTCAGGCTGCCCCACTTACTGTCCTGGAGGAGCTGCAGGTCAATCACTGGGATGGATTTCTTCAGGAAATAACGATGGCTCATATCGGAGAAATAAATGATAAAAGGAATTAGACATCTGAAAGTTGTGGAGATGTGCAAGCCATGGATTAAAATTAGATTACTCAAACTGTTACTATCCACTGCCTTTTGTCACCCCAACCCCCCACCCCAGCAGACACTGCTGTCTTTGAGGCAGAGGACCTTGGTTTCAGCCCTGACTGGGGGACAGGGACCTCACCTCCCAGTCAGTCTGGAGGTGGAGGGCAGTGCCCCATGGCAGCTCCCACCAGCTGGTTTCAATCCTTGGCCACATGTCCAGGAACATAGGACCATCTCCAGCCACATGCAAGGTGTCCATTCCTTGCCCACTGGGGTTTAGCAGGATTTCTCCACTGCTGGGCTTTGTTTCCAACTGGATCTGAAATCGCACTGTGTGTTTTTACTTTGTCAGTGAAGGGATTTGGAGACTGTCAGAAATGCAGGTAGTAAAAAATTGACAGTGCAGTATATTGCAGTCACTGGATAAAAAGGATTTTTTTTCCCAGGTATATCTTTAAACTTAAACTAGCCTCAGGGGTAAGACCTGCAGCTAAATTTGAAATTTGAAATTCTCTATCGAGTGTAACTTGCAGGGACCCACAGAGCTCAAGACACAAAGCTTTCCACTATCTTCTCCAGAGTGGTGTGGGCAATTAACATTCGTCAGGCACTTTTTTTTTTAAAACATCCTTTGTTATAAAATGCCAGGTCATTGGCCCCAGTATTTCCATTGAAAGAAAGGTTTCTGAGGTCTAACATGAAAATTCTGGGCAAACCAAGAGACCACATCACAAAATAACTTACTGCTCAGGGTACTCTAACCTGAACTGGATGGACGTGAGCCTGGAAACTGTATTTTTTGTATTACAGGTGAATTTCCAAGCACTAGGTTTGGAAGACAGATGTTACCATCTTTTTTTTATGGGAAAACATAGCTGGTGGGTCCGAGTGTTGCAGTCATTACGATTCAGTAAGCCTGGGCCTTCACAAATGGGAAAATTTTCCTGCCCAGTTCTCTAATGAAAAGCTTGAGAAGCATTCAGTAAAAAAAAAAAAAAGTCTAATTTTCATTTGAGTCTCTGCAATTGTTTATTTATATGTATGAATATCTGTTAATAGAGGAGGAATGAATTCTGATCTAACTGTACATTATTTTCAGGAAATTCCAAGCTGAGTTTCCCAGTTGACAGGACATCTGTCGTTTGCATCCTGATACGCTTTTTATTTCCCATGATGGCAAGAATTTCCATTTATGAGGATTCTCTTTAACTTTGAATTTCCTGGTTTTTGTCAGGACGTGAAACAGTTTTAACACCATACATGTAACAAGCAGTTTCAATCTCTTGTTTGGTTGTTGGAGACTAGTCTAACATTATTTTGCACACCCCTGTGTGTTTCCAAGTTAGTAATTTCAGGGTTCAAGCACAACTAGACTTTCTTGAGCTAGCACTAACATTTTGGCAAGGAGACTGGGGTGCACCGTACATCTTCTTTTCTCTGTAGGAGGGCTCCTCTCTACTTGCCAGCCAGGTTTCCCTGGCCTCTGGCTTCTACAGATTCTCAGGGTTTATTTGCAGTGTGTGGTAATCTAAATTCCTCATGAACATCTTCCATCACTCACTTGCTGATCCGTGTCCTGTTCTTTTGGCTGAATTACATTTTAAAGTCCCTCCTGGTTTTCCTTGGTCGCGTCTGATGCTGTCTGCTATGCAATGACCCTTGTCCCACATGACTATCACTCATGTTTGCCCTAAAACAATACAATGTACCTATAGTGTTAAAGCAAATAAGCCACATGTCATATTAGCAAGTATGTGCAGTTAAAGACCAGTAGACCAGAAAAGGCCCACCTTGTATTGTCTTATGATTCATATTTAAATATTTCTTCCCTCAGAGGTGGGAACTCAGTCAGATACGGTCTGTGTGGCCCTTTCCCACCAGTCCTGGGTGACCAATAATTAATTTATGCTCAATGTAATTACTCCCTTGTTAACAGTAGTTTTTCTGCACTTTCTCTCAGTTGGCTCTGGAGACGTACATGTTGAGTGTGATGTATGACTCCTGGCACAGAATGAAACCCTAGTCCTGTGAAAAGACATAGATAAAGTGAGGCTGCTCCATTACTCGCTAATGAATTTATAGACTCACCGCTCTTATCTGAAGTATACCGGAGAAACATTCTTAGAGGCTATTAGTGAAGTCCTGAAATAAAGATATTGGGACATGGGTTTAGCCATCCTTCCCTGTCCTGTCACTTCAATAGGCACTTCAAAACAACAACAACAAAAAAATGGTTTTAATCTAAAGGCAGGAAAGCGAGACAGACTGCTGCTTTGGCTTGGGCTATGCATATGCCAAGAAATGCCAGGGTTGGAAAAGCAAGAAGTAATGAAAACACTTCCCATGTGATGATTCATTAATGGCACATAGGCATGCACAAAGCTACCCAGTGCAGTGGGGGATGCATTACAGATTCTGAGCTGCCGCAGCTATTCTGTTTCAAAGCGGTAGTCATGTTAATGTGGTGCTGGCAGGCGGACATGAGCCTTTTTGGAAGCTATAATAGCTTCCTAGAAATTAAAGACAGAAGGGGATAGAGGTTCACATACCCTGTCCTCCTAAATACTGCAGGCTGCTAGGATTCATGCAAATATCTTATACCATGTCCAAAGATGTCAGTTAAGGCAAACATTTCAACCTTAAAAGCTGATCATGGTGTCAGCAGCAGAAGAGATCCAGGACCTACTCCCTCCTAGATGAGAGTTCCTTGCACTGTTGGAATACAAAGTAGGTTTAACAAGTTCAGGCAATCTTGCTGGACAAAAATGATGCCCCAGGACACAAGAGTAGGTAGATATCCCCCAAGACACAGTAAGTCTGTTCTAGAAGGGAAATTCTTCCTCAGCTGAAAGGTCGACATGCAACTCTGGGCTTGCAGACAAGGCACATCAACAGCGATGGGGCTCCACATGCCCATCGGTGAAGGGGATAATTCAGTGAAAGCTGGGTGGGGAGGGAATCAGGAGCTCAGGAGTTAACTATTGCAGGGAGGAGGGAAAATCCTTTCTGACTCGACCACATGGAAAACTACTTGTTTTGGCACATGCATGAGAAGTTTCTTGAAGGCCAGTTAAAAATTACATGTGTCAATAGCCTGGTAGCTATTGTGCAGAAACCTGTATTTTAAACTGTAGGGGGTAACAAAGGCCCTGTTGCAGTCTGCTGGGTAAAATTTAATTTATACCAGTTAGCAGACCCTAGAGAGCTAACCCGATACTGTCACACACCGAACAGGGTAGACAAGAAGATCCCCATGAAGATGGAGGGCAGAGTCAGATGACAAGGTCAATAGGCTTCAATATAACAAGTTGAAAAGAGCAAATGCGAGGAAATACAGCTGCAATCATCAAAACAAGCACCAACTGGTAATACAGAAGGCAACCAGGAAAGGCGTTGCTCCAACGGTGGCATTGCGCTGTAGGGGATACTTTGTCTAAGAAACTGTGTCAACAAGTCAAATGGGAACTGTGGCACTGGTCTGCATGTCTCCAGTAATCTTCTTTTGGTAATATGGGCAAGCAGGGTCAGAAGAGATGATGAAAGCCATTTTTCCTTCCTGCAGCTAGAAAAGTCACTGCAACTGTATTTCAGACAGAGTGACCATGAAAGAGTGCTGCCCAATCTCAGAGGGTCTGATCGCGTGGCATGTTGCCCAGGGAAGCTCAGATGGTGGGGTGCGAGGGAGACCAAACCTGTGCTTCAGATCTGCTCTCCCTCTCTTTCCTTTGTTGCAGGTTTCCTCCTGGTTTATCTTGAAGAAAATAGGATTTGGCTTTTGCACGGTCTGGAGAAGGGGCAGGTTTTTGCTGAGGGCTGGCAGGGATAGAGGAGGTGGGTGGTCGGAGGTGTGAGCTGGGGCATCCCAGCGGGGCTGGGAACCATGGTGCTGTGATCCTGCCTGGCAGGACACAGCGGACTGCATTTCCCTCCCTTCCTCATGGCCTGGCTTAGAGCACAGGGCTCTCGACCACAGCCACAACTTTTTTCATGGAGAACAAAGCCCTTTTTGTATCTTTTTTTTTCTTTGGATTTGGCTGTTGGAAAGGAGCTAGAAACTATTTGCACCAGGAAATACAAGCTAAAGAATGACTGTGTCAGCCCGAGTCCACTTGGCAGGGCTTCTCCGACTGCCAAAGTGAGGCGGCAGTGCATTAGGAGGCCTGCTAATTGTCAGTGAAGACAAAATGAATAGCTGTGGATTAATTGAGCGTTTCTACTATTGTTTTTCTAGAAGAAAACTTCTTGCTTCTAGGAAAGAACGAGGGATGATGTTTCTCCTCAAGCACACATTTTTGTCGGTCAGACATTCGCCAGGGCTTCTGGGGCTACCAAAAAATGTATGGAGATTTCCAGGAATGTCCTTTGCTGTTGAATCCTCACCAGTGCAATGGCAAATATCAGAGTGGTCAGCTTGCTTTGGGGAACTGTCATTATTAAATAGCCCACAATTAAAATGTTTCTTTAATATAAAACATGAACACAGTAATCTGGATCTTTTTAGCAGAAACAGAACTGACTTTATGTTTTGAAGGGAAAATACTTGCTGTAATGGGTTGTCTTTGGTGAGCAAGAAATTACAAAGTATCTCCTGCGAAACAGTGGCAGACACAAGTAAAACAGGGTAAAGTCCACCTGCTCCCCAAAATCAGGTTTAGGATTTCACGCCACCTAAAGCAGAGATCACAATATATCAGATTTAAAGCAAGCAAATCCTCCCTCACTGATGATGAAGGCTTCTGCCAGGAGAATTCTGTCTGAAACCAAAAATCCAAACATTTTGCACAGCCAACAACCACTGTAACTGCTGGTGGCAAAAGGTTTTGGCATCAGGGTCCTGAAATGGAGTCAGCTATATACAATGTAGGCTTTGTCAAAAGAGTGGGTATATATTTTTAATTATTTTATGCAGACAGCTTTAATTTCTTAATCTTTATATCAATTTATATTTGTAATACCACAGTTTTTGCTGTGCAACTGCTTAGAGAGAAGAAATGGATCATTTGGGTAAGACAGGAACTTTTTTAGCAGTAGTCAACATTTACTTTTAGGCTGAATATTCAAGGTTTTTTTAAGCATTAAATCTTACAAGAGGAAGGAAAAGAAAGAAGAAAAGTTTTCCTTTTCACACCACACCAGATCTAGTTGAGACTGGATATATGGAATAAATACCAAGAGTGAAATTCTAGCCCCATTGAAGTTAATGGCAAAATTCCCATTGACTTCAGCTGGGCCAGGATTTCACCCTTTGAGTATTTCCAGCTCAACCAGAAGCAGGAAATACTGGAAAGTTCTTGACAGAGCCTGTTCTCATGATATTTCCAGTTCAAATTTTCAGGCCCTCTTACTCTGCATTGTTTAGATCATACAGTAAAATAAGAAGGGTGTTGGGAATATGCTGTGCTAGAAATACTTTGGAAGGTAAATGTAGAAATAGAGATGAGATTTAAATTAAAGGGAAAAAGGATGAATGAGGTGACTTCATGTAGAAAGTGATATAGTGAGTTTTGGGTTGACTTTATTAGCTCACTATTACATAACAGAATGGTTGTAACATTCTGTGGAAATGACATATGAGCTGGTATACTACATTTATATAATTTTCACTGAACATAACTCCTGCACAATGTGGAAATCAGATCTTTACCCCAAGTCGCGCTGTTGTGCTGTAGCTGCACACAATGCTTTCCCAGAGCTCCACAGTGCTTCTGCTGCAAAATGCCTCAGGAAGGACAAAAGCTGCAGAATACAGTAGTCTTTCGTATACAGGTAATCAAACGGAAATACAAATGCTGGGGCCTGAAAGCTTTGGACAGGAAAGGGGTTCTCTCTGTCACCATCTGTTGGCGAATGGAGGAAAAAAAGTACATTGAATGAGTTCATCTCAGAGACCTGCCCAGGCCCCAACTGCACAGATACTCCTCAGAGAAAAAACTTTTCTGCTTTTGGTTGCAATAGCACAAAGGTGACGTGGCAACACAGAGAGTGTATCCACATGCATCCCTATTCTGTGCATTTCAGAGGATTGTCATACCCTGGTACAAACTGTGTCTCAGCCCATCAGTGAAAGGAACAGGAAAAGAACCTTATTTTAAAGGCAAGAGTAAAGCAAAGACTCCCAGAGAGCTTTTGGGCTTCAACTGTGCCTCCCCAAGGGACCCTGTACACCCTACATAACTTCCTAGTGTTCCAATATGAGCACAGTTTCTTCCTGCCATGGTGTTTCTCTTCAAATATGCCTCGCTGCCTTTCTCATGGTTTACTTAAAACCAGAGCTTAGGAATTGCCTGTTTTGGCTCAGGTTTTCATCTGTGTTCCCATAGCCCACGGTCCACAGTGAGTGCCGTTCTCACTTCTTTCTCGAAGGGGCAGTGACCATAGAATTTTTGTTTCTCTTTTCCTCTCCCATCCTTTCCTCACTCCAGGAATTTTAATTTCTGTGGGGAAGTTGCCTTTGGGATAGGAACACAATCTCTAGCTAACCACAGGACTATTTTTTACAGGATAGTCAGTTCAGGAGTCTTTGGATATTCTAGGTGTTCATAATGCCCTTCGTATTCCTATTATTTTTCAATAACTTTCATGTTCCAAAAATATCCATCTGTCAGATATCTTTCTCCTGTTTAGCCACTAAATGCAGGTAAAATCAGTATGCCAGGGTTAGTCTCAGGTAAACCCAGGAAGTATGCCCTAGTCATGAGGATTATGTCTGTCAGAGGCCATATCAGGATTTTGACCTTCACTAGCCACTGAGACTAGCCACTGTACCCACAGTGGACCTCACTGGGTAAGGCAGAGGTGGTGATCGTGAAGCATGTTTTGTTATTTATTGAGTTACTTCTCTTCTGAGACCAGTGACCAGTACAATTGCTAGGAGAGCATTCAGTCCTGACTTAAAGATATGAAAAGCTGGACTAACCCCCGCCTTAGTAAGTCTTTTCTGAACAATAATTGTGGAAAAGTAATTTTTTTTTTTCAGTTTTCATTTGCCTGTTTTCAAGCTTCCAGCAATTTTTTGGGGCCATGCCTTTCTTTGATTCTTTAACAAGCAAAGCTCGAGTAACCCACCAGTTTCTCCCGGTGAAGATATTACTCAGTATAATCAAGTAGCTTCTCAGTCTTCTTCTTGATAACTTAAACAGATTGAATTCTTTGAGTGCTTCAGTGTGGGGTGCTTTCTCCAGTCTCTGAATCATTTTTATGGCTCTCTTCCGCACCTTCTCCAGTTTTTCAATATCCTTTTTTATAATGTGAACATCAACAGCCCATACAGTGCTGCAGTGTCTGATTAATAGGCTGTAGATAAGTTTCTTAGTCTGTTTTCTGAAGGTGACACTGAGTTCCCTTTTACCTTGAATAAAATCTTTGCTGTTCCCCTTACAGGCAGCAGGCTGATCTGTGTGGTCTGAGACAGACAGGGGCAAACATGCCCTGCCTTCAATGTGATGCAACCATCAATGAGCTGGCTCAAACCAGTCATGGAGTAGACTCAGTGAACACAGCAATGTGTTCTAATTCATAAGCCCAACTAGAGGCTGCTCATTTTAGCTTGGGCTCAGCTCCAGGCTAACAGTTTTTGGGCAGAGCACATGGAGGGCAAGTTCCTGCCTGCTAGCAAGGTGATGGAGAGGTTCTTAGGGGTTTTTCCCCCTAATAGTAGGGTCAGGGATTATAATCAATTGAGATATTTAGTGGTAAAGGTGTTTAGGAAAAGAAAATCTAAGGACAGATATTTAGTGAGCCTAGAAAGCTGGGTGAAGAAGTTTATTCCTCTTTAAAAGGATGCCAGGTTTATTGTTGCTGACAGCACCTGGTACAAGTCTTACAAAACTGCATAATGTGAGGGGAACTCCCTATTTTGGTTGGTAGAAGGCTTGCACGAAAGGATTTGTCAGCCTGTAGGTTCAGACTACACATTCAGTATGTTAATGGAGCAGGATGACATAAGGGCCTACTTCAAAGAATTCCTGCAACGCTTTTCATTGCTTGGATAGCCTTTATTTTTTTCATATAGCTTCAATTAAAAAAAAAAAAAGGAAAGCAGCTATTCTTCATAAAGGTAATGCTCATATGCAAGAGAACAGTCACAGGGCTATCAAGAAAAAACATGTGAAGAAAATCTGGTTTTTAAACTGCACAGTTGTCGATGGATAAGTTAGATCCCCAACTGCCTTTTTCCTAGATGCTGGGGCAACGGACCAGAGACAGCCTTGGGTTGCTGCAGTGCCCATCTCTCTTGGGATGATCATGGCACTGCACCCAAGGAAGAGACGCATCTTTAACAACAGTGGTTTCCCAGAGCTTGTCTGCCATACCTGCTGCTGACTATTGGCTGAAGCTGGAGATACAGGACAGGACCCTGAGAGGAGACAATGAAATGAAGTGAGACAGATAATGCTTTGGCCACCCAGAGTAGGGTGAATAGTGGTTTTGATTATGCTGGTGGGAGTCAGGAATTTGAGGAGAACAGACTCACTCCAGAAGGAACTGAAGGAGTGAAAGGGAGATGTACAGACATGGTGGGGCAAAAGGAAGAGCAGGGAGCTCAGGCATGCTAAGGTTCTCTGCAAGAACTGAAGAAACCTGAGGCACCAGTGGGTTGCTGTGTTAGTGTTTCTTATTAAAAGGCTTTAAGGAAGGAGCATGCCTGCCCAGCCTTACAGCCTGAAGTCTGCTGCTCTTAGGAGTGAAAGCAAGTTGAATCTGCTCCATACCAACTGTAGGAATAAAATAAGGAAGGAGTTCCTTTCCTCTGCCTGAAAAATACACAATAGGCCTTAAAATAGAGTCACAAACTGTGATAATAGCAGCTTAAAGCCAAATCCAAACTCTTTTGGATGTGGACGCCTGTATTAACATAACAGATGAAAACCAGAATCTCATCTGGCCAATCTATTCCCCATTAAAAGTCAGTTTCAGGAAACCCAAGTACTCCCCCATGCTGGGAGGGCTTGGACTCAATCTGCCTGGATTAGGAATGTAGCTATCAGCTCAGGAGATGAAGATTAATGTGCTTCTGATCCTAGATGCAGGGTTTAATACGAGGGCATTTTCTGTGGGCAAACCAGATGCTTGGTCAACACTAGTGAGAGGGAGCTGTGCTTTTACAGGACTATTACAGATGGAGTTTCTCCTTCACTGCTCTCCCAGACAATTTGCAGTTTTTATGCAGTCTTCCATAGCTAATAATTTATTTTTCTCTCAGATGTTTCCTTATACATGCTGGATGCATGCAAGTACATTCCTGAAAACGTGTACTTTCCTGGTGTGGAAGAGTGTTGATTTTATTGAATGATAATATGGGAATCCAATTTCTTAAAAAGAGCCACAATGAAGGTATTGGTACAGGATGTTGGGATGCTGGTATGTGAATAATGGCAGGGGTTATAATTTCATTCTTGATGAATAGAAACACAAATACCTCTGTAAGCAAGACTTGTGGTCATTTACAATGAGTCATTTTAGCAGCTCCCCTCACTCTTCATTCAGGTGAACAGACATTCACTCTGCTATGATCATCACCTAATAAATGAGATAGAGTCCTAGCATGGGGCAGCTTTAACATGTTTGGGATTGGTGCGTGATGTGGAACCTCCAAAGATGCTTGTTGAGTATGGGAAGCTGGAGAAAGACTTCACGCTACTAAACTAGGGTTGTTATAAACAACCTCATAGACTTCAGATAACAGAAGTTCTCTTTCAAAGCTAGATTGCTTGGTTTTTTTGACCCTTAAAAGCCATATTGGTTAGGCAAACAGTCACTTTGTTATTTTTATTTACATAATATTTCTGGAAGAAGATAAATTTAGGGAATTTTGATGCATCACATCTGATTTAGAAATAAAATTCAAAGACTTCATGAGAGGTAGGTGGAACTTTTCTCTGTCAACAATTCATAACTTTTAGACATATTCAAAATTGGTGGGTTTTTTAGAAGCCTATTATTTAAATGCTTTCTATCAAATTTTGAAAATATTCTTCAGGCTCAACACCTTCAGTTTGAATTTAAGAAGAAAACTTTTGTTTATCTCCTTTGTTCATCTTCATAATCTTCAATTGTGTTTTCTAACAACTTCTGCAATTAGAAAGAGAAACGAATCTCTTCTATTTTAAAGGAAAAGGATTTGCCAAAACTTCCTTTTTATTTTTTCTTTTGTATCAACAGTCTCAAGGTTTGACTTGGATAGTTCTTTTTTATTATTTTTCTGGAAGAGGCCATATATTTTTTGCAAAAGCATATGCATTGCTACTAAGAGTTTGGCTTTGATGCAACAGCATTTTTCAATAAAAATACCTGAAATATTCCAACAACTATTAAGGATATTTATTTGCCTCCAATTCTCCTTCATCTCTTGAACAAAAAGCTTTCAAAATTTTCTGAATGCAGAATGAGTTCACAGCTGGCCTCCTCCTGCTGCTTGTTTTCAAGCAATACTATGTGAATATTGTATTATTTGTAAGACCATAATGCCCAGATTATGGCAGGTACAGATTAGTGCCATCACTAAAATTGGCAGTACATTCTTACTCAAACTAAGCACCTCAGTGAGTCCTGCAGATGGGCATGTGAAGTGACATGGGGCTTTCTTGACTTCTGCTTTGGTTTACACTTCTCTAATTTCATCATCATCTGGTGGAAAAAATTGTTCTGTTTAGAAAGCTGTGACATGATCGAGTTGGCTTGTAGATAATGTGATGATTGAATTTGGAGGCAAACATAGGAGCTGAAAAGAGAGTTTCATGCATTTGTTTGGTTTTACTTTTTTTAAGATTTTTTTATAAAAAGGAAAACTTAGAGGTCCTGATTACAAGGATGACATGTCTATGCAATAGCAGTAATTACAGCTGGAAAAGGTTATTTGTCAGTTTAGCTCCCAAAAAGCTTCATTTTATAATCCTCCTCGTCCTTTTCGCGTCTGGTTCCCCTGTCAAGCCTGATGCCTTTCCAGAACAGACCATTTTTTTTGTCTTTTATTATAAAAATCATGCATTTTTTTTCTCTTTTTCAAGGACATGCATTGCTTTAGAAGTTTGTGTCACCAGTCAAAATAATGCCATCGCTTCTGAAAATATTTTCATTTTCTGACATGTACAGAGGTGCCATAAAGCAGCGCTGACAACTTCATCTCTCGCATTCCACAAATCTTATCAAGATATATCATCAGAAAACCACACGGGCTATATCCGGACTCTGACAAACCTGAAACATGGTCTGCCAGCCACAGATAACGCTTGAAATGTTGGTCAGTGAAAAGGTGATAACAGTAACAAGGATCAAATGCATGTACAACTTCACCTTTAGACAGCTGTGGTTTTTGGCTGAGCTGCGACGTTGGAGAAATTGTTGCTCTGCCCTCATCGATACACTGACATGCTGCGTGCTGCAGGTCGGACACAAAGCATGAGTACAGCAGCGGCCATAGGTAGCTTATGTTTTGGGAGAAGCCTTGTGCAAATGTAAACCTCATGGGTCACGAGGAGTGCCGAAAAGCTCCACTGAAAGCCTGATGCTTTGTTCGAGGGATCAAAAGGATTGTGGTGCTTTGTTCTTCCAAACGTGGAGAAGAATTGCAAAATGCCACAACAGAAATAATAAATGCATCCCATCCCTTTCCATTCAAAGCCTCCTGTAGGAGGTCTTGCCACCTTTTTAGTCCTCAGAGGGAAAATCTGAAAAAAAAATAAAACTCCTCAAAACTTTTCCACAAAAGAGTAAACTGGCTCTGTACTTATTTTTTGGTTAATCTTGAGATTTAAACATATCACTATTATTGTAAAAAAAATTGGAGTTCTTAAAACAGAATTTATAATCATTTTCTTAATGGTGCTTTCCCCATGCCATCCGTTTCCAAACAAAGCTTAGTTTATGGCTATCATAAGAGATTACGTTCCCTTACAGTTGCAGTATTTCTTCTATAATGATTTATTTTAAAGGGCTTCACCATGATAGCTCTCCAACTTTGTTCCTTCCTGTATATCACTGTTCAGGGTCAAAAGCTGGAAAAAGGGCTGGTCCCAGAGGCCTAACATATTTCACCAGTGGAGACTCTGGCTTTTCACTTCTCCTTCTCTCCTCATCACTTTATGCTTAAAGAATAACAGATGTGGAAACATTTAGAAAAGAACTAATTGAATTTCACATAACACAATTTAGCATTGTTTGAGGAAGTACCTAAATCAACAGCACATTTTCTGAAAGGCCCAGCGTTGCCTAATTAGAACACCAAACGTGTGACTAATTGGCCACACTTACACCAAAGGCTCTGTCGCAGATGAACAGCTGCCTATTCATCTTAGCTAAACTTAGGCCAGCGGTTTGGCTGTGAGGTAACTGTGGTTGTTTTAAATGAGCTGTGCCAAACATAACGGCAAAACTCAGCAATGGTAGGAGAACAAATCCGTGTAAGAGCAGAGGAATAATCAGGACGCTTACGCTCCGGCAGCACCCGGAGGATTACCAGGAGATTATCAGCACATAAATTATTGGATTCTTGGTGCTCTGTAATTGGGACACTTAATAGCCTGCTCTTTATCATGTCTACTCCATTGTCTTTAAAAGCTCAGCATCTAATTAAAAAGTAAACTGATATTATCAGGAAAGGCTCCACTCTGCCCAGCTCTTGCCACTGCTGGGTCTGTTTTTTGCATGCAACAGGATGCTTTCCTTTCTCTTCCTTTCTTTCTTTTTCTTTCTTTCTTTCTTTCTTTTTCTTTCTTTCTTTCTTTTTCTTTTTTTCTTTCTTTTTCTTTCTTTCTTTCTTTCTTTCTTTCATTCTTTCTTTCCTTCTTTCTTTCTTTCTTTTCTTTCTTTCTGGTTGCTGAAACTTTTAGATTGTTTCCTATAAAATTATATATCAGCTTCAAAACAAGGACAAAAGGAGTGGGGTTTGGAAAGTAGTATTAGATGGTTTCATTCATACCTGCTAACATCCTCTATTTTAGGAAGGACTATTAGAAGTTTTACAAAAAAGTTCTGAGAAATCCAGCACCCCAAGGTTATTGGTTCTTCTACTTTTTAATTTTTTTTTTGCCAATGCCACTGGCTTCTCACCTGTACACTTTCTGGTAACTCAGAAAGATGCCTCTTCTCCCCTGGTACAACATCCCTGCAGTCTCCAGGCACAACTGCTGTGGTTTTGGTCACCTTCCCGCAGTGCCTGGCATGGGGACAGAGCAGCCCACCCACATAATCTCCATCCTGCAAGCGGTTGAGGGCTTTTTGTCATGTGCTGGAGAGCAGTCAGGCGAATACAGCTGGACCTCCTGCCCTGCCCTGCTCACCCAACACCCACTCCATAGCGTAGCCTGCCCTGGCTGTGACAGCTGACTGGCTCTGCTCAACCCAAATACTGAAGGGAAAGACAGACCCCGAGCAGAGGACTTTGCGGGGAGGTGCATGAGGCAGTTGCATGTTTTGCTTGCCTGAAGGCCTGAAAGAGCTGTCATGGCCTGCACAATCCCTTCTGGTCACAGTATTCATACGCTGTACTGGTTTGAAGGAAATGTATTTTCTTGACTTGTGCATCACATAAATAAAAGAGAGGGTAGAGCTGTTGAGTTTGCTCAGGTCTTTGTTTAGCATTTCTTGAGTGGTAATTTGTGGATTGCTGCTGATAGGAAAGTTGCTCCAGAAAAGTTGTAGCTTCCAGAAAAAAAAGCAAGAAACGTGCAAAATGATGGGAGTTTCAGATGAGTGCAATAGCTGTCTTGCTCTAAAACTCTACATGCGTTTCTCAGCTCTTTGCTTTTTCTATTGATGGAGTCCCCCTGCCCCACCTCTCCCTTGCCCTCACTAAATTTTAAGAATATATGTTGCCCTTTCACATAAACTTACTATATTAACAAAGATGAAAACAATGCCAGTATGTCAGTACATGTTGCAGTGGACAAGCTGCAATCTGGCTCCTGCCATGAAGCTGTAGGCAGCCTTGACCCCACCAAGCTTTTGTGAAGCTTGCAGAGGAGAGATGCAGACTGTACCTGTCCCACACAAGCAAAACATGACCAGAGAAAATGGATTTCCCTAATAAGAAATGACTGCAGATTGACACAGGAGGAAGGAGAGAGAGTGATTTTAAGTTAGGCCAGATTAATTTCTGGGGTAACAGTACATTTTTTTCCCTGTATTCAACAGCGTTGTGTTGCTGGGATAACCAGGTGTGTGTCACCTAAGGCAACAATAATGGAAATAAAAATTTAAGAGGTCAGTAAATTAGAAAAGGAATTTAAGAAATCATCTAAATCATTCTCTTGTCCATATCTAGGTCATCAGCATGTAAATATTAGCTTAAAACCCCTCTATTTTAGGCCTTTACTATGCTTGCAGGTAGCAAGGGTTTTTTTTAACTATTTAACCTCGACCTTCCCTAGAAGTGGTTAATCCTTTTATTTTATGTCCTATCTATCATGGACATGAAAATCAGAATCCTTATTCCTCTTTGCAGCAGTGTTTTGCATATTTGAAATTCATTAGCTTGTCTTTTCTTCTAAAGACTAAACAACTCCATTCATTCATCTTTCTTTAGGGGTCATGTTTTTTCTAGACCTCTGGTCACTCCCTTTGGTTTCTTCCCTACTCCCATGCCATGCAACTGTGATCTTTCAGTTTGTCAGCAGTGTTAAAGACTGGAGACCCCAACCCACACAAAGATACTGGGGGTTTGAGACACAGATGCCTAGTTAGTATCAAATACTGAGACCTAAAATGTCCTTTAATGACGCTGACAATGATTTGTCTTCAGGATGCTTAAGGTTGAACCTTTTTTTTTAAATAAGAATCTATTCAGTTTTTTTGCTTGTATGAGCAACAACAACTGAATAGATTCTTATTAAAAAAAGGCAAGAAATTCACTCCACCTAGTAACATAATTCATTAGTAAAATCGGTCTTTTATAAAATCTGTCAGATAGTTAAAGGTGTGATATAAATACAAACTTGTGTATGTGTACATGAACATATGAATCTATATGTATAGTACAGCTGTAGTGCTTAGAAATAAACTCGAATCTGCCTGTTTCAGTCACTTAGACCAGTTTTTCTGTTAGTTCTGCTGTGGTAATTCACTTACCACAAATTCTCCCCAATTTATGTGGGAAGAAAGTGATGAAATGTTCAAAGCGTGCACAGCAGTGAGAACCAGTTGCACCAACTTTCATTTTAATTCTACGCAATAGGAGTAACCTAATACCTGCAAAATGGAGGAAAACAGAATACAGAAGCAGTTAACTTCAAGTACCTGAATTGAAAGATAATAAAAGTGTTAAAAGCTACAAGAAAATATAACTTATACTTTCTTATTAATTGCTCACAGATATTAACAATATAGATACATATACAATCTGTATTAACAATGTTCTCCCTTGATCCCCAGGTGAGTGGTCTCCCATAGGGGATGTCTCTGAATGTGCATTACTTACATTACATCACCCATGGGCTCTGTAAGGATCACTTGAACTCATACCAGCCAGTCACAACAAAACTGTACAAAGCAAAGCAAAGGAAAGTCACTTTTTCTGCTATTTTTTGAGCATGTTTGGCCTATCTGTAGCAGCTGGCAAAGAGTGGGCCACTACTCCAAGACCTGACCAGATCTTAGTGGTGCTGCATGAAGAGCAGGACTGTGCCTGTTTTTATGAAACGTGACCTCTCTTAAATTGATGCCAACTCATAAAATGCCTTTTAATTATAATGATTGATTACTCCCTTGATGAATCTTGACTCAGATTTGCAGCCCAGTAAATTGTTGACACTTCATACAGCTTGATCCTGACAATACATGAATGGACACTTGTTCAGGCATAGCAGTCCCCTTCCAGTCCCCTGCCACTCTCCAGTCCTGCAAGGCTGCCCAGTGCTTTGGGAACTCTCAAAACCAGCTTCCAAAACCAGCAAAGATCCCCAATGCTGCTACTTCTCTTTCCTTTTAGAATTAGATAAGCTACTCCACCCACTTTCTTGATTGAAATATTTTATCCAAATGTGCACATATTACATAAATATCATCAATTTCTATTATTTAGAACTTGAAACTAGACCTACTTTTCTTGGATGCAGGTTAGCTGGTTTTCTTTTTTTTTTTTCCTAAGCCAGAAATAACTTTTTTTTTTTGTTATCACTTTGTAGCTGATACTTCACTTGTTTAGATAGAGCTGGCATCTGTGGTTGCTCAAACTTCTTGTGTACAAGACCCCATTTTCACTTGCTTGTATGCTTTAAGTTTTTGGCTGGAAACTATCTGTGCTGGATGTGTTGTCTTTGAGATTCTTCAGCAAACAGAGTTTCTTTATTTTTATGAACAGGTATAGGAAGAAATGTAGCTCTGATAAGAAATAAAATTTTATAACAAGTTAATTTAGAAAACTTAGTTCTGCCACACATCAGGGTGGGATATAGAATTTGGTGGATACCTTATATCATAGCTAAAGATATGTCCTACATCATTCCTATGAAAGTCTATCCACACATCACAGAAGGGTACATTTCTGAAAACACCTATTTTTACATCTTTTGTAAGAACTTTCCACACACCTCTACCGGGTGTGCTTCACCTCATCTGCAGTTATCATTCTGTTCAGTAGTGAGGAGAGAGCAAGAATGGATATTTGAAGACCAGAAAGAACTGCAAAATCAAGATTCATGTGCTAGGCAGTGATGGAACTAAGGTTGCTCAACCAACCCCATGATCCCTCCCTTTTGCACAGTACAATGCTTAGACGTACAATGTGTTCTCAAAACATTCCTTTGTTTGCTGCTCCTTAGAATCAGGGTTTTTCAGGGTCGTCTAATGCAGCAAACGCAAGCAGGCAACAAGAGAAAGAGGAGTTTCAGAATAAAGGCAGTTTGCTGGAGTCCACATCAGTACTTACTGCAGGGTTCCTATGGAAAGGCTACAAAGTTCACTCGGGTTGTCCTGCTCATAAATGGGAACCAGCCGTGCTGTGCCGCCTTTTGGTTCCATATTTGAGACAACTGAAACCCAGTGCTTAAGTATAGGTAGAATCACTTTGAGCAGGCACTAAAAAGCTAAGTGCCATATTTATTTGTTTAGTGGTCTTGCTTCGCCTTTCATTTTTGTCCCCAGAAGTGAGTACATATTCATTATGTGTTGCTGCCCAAAACCAGTTGTAATTCATCATCAGCTGCCAGTCACAGTTGTGCAGTCTTGCTGTTGTTTTTGCTGTAGCACAGTCTTTAGTCAATACAGCGTTTTGGAAAAATCAGGCATTGCATGACTTGAACCGGCCACTCCAAGTTAGGCATTTTGCAAATGTGAGCGTTATGCCCTGTGCCTCAGCTTCTCTGCTGTTAAGTGCAGCTAATTATAGTGCATGAATATTCATTTCAGAGATTCACTGTAAAGACAAACTATTTTGTGTTAATGGGGATGTGAAGGAAGGCAATGCCACAAAAAAGACAATGAAGAAATGAATAATGCTGCATCCTGTGCCAAGCATAGAACATTAATTTTCAGCAAACTGCTCATTATATTGTGTAGCTAAATGCAAATTGCAGACCTAATTAATGTAATTATTATAACTGTAAGAGTGGAAAGGGACTATGTAGTACCCCCCATAGAGCAGAGAGAGGAGAAAAGAGGGAAGCAGAGAGAAGAAGGGAAGTTGGGAGATCAAAGAACTTGCAGAACTTCTGTCCTTCCTGAGCTTCCAGAAGTGCTGGATTTAAATGCCACACATCCAGCAGTGAGAGTGTCTCTTTATATAGAGTGTCATTACACTATACACAGTACACTGTAGATACAAAAATTTCTCTGGGTCCAAAAAGAAAATAGGCTTGTTAATGGTAAAAGAATCCCCATGAAACATCAAAGTCACAGAGAGCTGGTGGTCAGTATACTGGTGAAAGAATCGGTACACACACTTGTCCTGTTGGTATATCCTGCCTTGTGTATCTACCCAAGGCCACTACCAGAGACGAGAAGCTGCCATAGAGGGAGCTCTGTCAAAACATTGATATAATCACCCTTAGAAACATAGAATTATTTAGGTTGGAAAAGACTTCTAAGATCAACAAATCTAACCTAATCAACAAATTACACCGTTACAGTGCTGTAATCTAACACAGCACTGCCAAGTCCACCACTAAACCATATTCCTAAGTGCCACATCTAGAGGCTTTTAGATACCTTCAAGGACAGTGACTCAACCATTTCCCAAGGCAGCTTGTTCCAATGCTTTACAATGCTTTTGGTGAAGAAATTTTTCCTAACGTCCAATCTAAACCTCCCCTGGTGCAGCTTGAGGCCATTTCCTCTTGCTCAATCACTGGTTACCTGGGAGGGAAAACCAACCCTCGCCTGGTTACACCCTCCTTTCAGATAGTTTTATAGAGCAAAAAGGTTCCCCTTTGAGTCTCCTTTTCTACAAGCTCCCTCAGCAACCTCTCATCACACTTGTGCTCCACTCTTCACCTGGTTTGTTGCCCTTCTCTAGAAACCCTCCAGCACCTCAGTGTCCTTCTTGTAGTGAGGGACCCAGAACTAAACACAGGATTTGAGATGTAGCCTCACCAGTGCTGAGTACACAAGGACAATAAGTTTCCTGGTCCTTCTGGCCACATTATTTCTGATACAAGCCAGGATCCCACTGCCGTTCTTAGCCACCTGGGCATACTGCTGGCTCATGTTCAGCCACTGTCGACCAGCACTCCCAGCTGCTGGGCAGCTTCTCAGCCACTCTGCCCCAAACCTGTGGTTCTGCATGGGGTTGTTGTGACCCAAAAGTTCTTAGGTACTGCTTATGGCATTACAAGTGCATCTCAGTGGATTCTGGGATGTTTGGAAAAGGAATAGCATTTTTTTTTCTGCATTAGTCACAGAAAAGGCATCATTATGCCCCCTGTGCACAAGTCATCATATAGTTCTTGAGGGAGATTTTATGTGCAGAGCTCAGTCCATTTTAGAATAAATAGGCCTTTTTTATGTTATGCCCTACTGACATGATGAAGAGGATGTGAATAGCTTGTCCTTTCAGATGGAATGAAAAAAGTTTCATTTGAATAGACAGGACCAAGTCACTTGCTGTGCAGACTGTGCCCTACTCTTGCTCCTGAAGCGGAGACATTACAGATGTAGAGCTCCTGCTCCATAATGTATGCTGTAATGTATACCAATTGGATTTGTTTTCACTAGAAGGAGCAGATTTCAACAATATATCTAAACTTAGAAGAAGAAAGCACTGTAAATTTAGCTATTGTCACTGGTAATTGTCCAGAATATATTTTTGTTCATTCTAAAAATGGTAGATTTAGAAACATTCCATATTTATCCAATAAACTAGAAGTGCTTTCAGATATCTGCTACCCATTTTGAGCTTCTCTCAGAAGAATTTCCTGCAGTAAAGAGAACAGATGTTACACCCAGAATAATTATCTGTTGCGAACATGTATTTCATGGCCAGCATCTACCTACTACAGGCTTGGTAGAAACTCTTTTCTTCATTCCTGTTCTATAAAGCAATCAAAGTCTTTATATCCGTGGAGTTGGATATGCATGAGGTCAGTTAAAAAATTGTCCAGGCTCATGGACTTTAAAATTGAAGATAGTTTGGCTCCCACCATGAAACAAAGCACATGATGATAGGTAACCTGAGGCCAACATTTACAGCACTTAGAAAAGGACACTTTTATCTGCTGCTAAAAATATCAATACCTTTCCCAATGTCCAGCCTGAGCTATCTGCTAGCATAACAGACTTCAACACACTTTTTTTTGCTTACAGCAATGTTAGACTAGAACTGATTTATGAAATAAACTTGCCTTTTTCTTCTTTTTTTACTCATTTTTCATATTCATTGTTGCTCACACTTAACCTTTCGACTCTAATTCCTTAATCTGCATGATGCACACAGAGGCTTTGTTCTTTCTGACAAGTCTTATCATTTTTATCTCTGTCATCTATTTTTTCAGCCATTAGCTGATCTCAGGCACTCTGTATCTGTAATCTGTTTACATTCTTCTTCATTATTTAGTATTAGTATAATTCTTCAGCAATCTTTCTCTAGAGCTAGTTTTTTTGTTTCCTGCCCTTTGCTTCTCCTGAGCTAAATCTCTGCGATGACCGCACTTCAGAGAACAGCAAAAACTTCATTCATAGGAACTTCTTTAAAATACTGTGAAAAATTTTAGGCTTCTCTCAAGCTTTTGCATATGGAATATGGATAGAGACTCTGGCCCAACACAATTAAGAAAAGGAAAAATTTGTCTGAAACAATTGCTGCAGCTAATTGCTCCAGAAGACTGTTGGCAGCTTGATGTCAGGCAATTTCATTAACAGGACCCCTCTGAAGCCTGCACTGCAGGCAAAAGTGCACTATTTATATTGCATGAAGTCTCCAAAGAAAGTACATTGTAACTCATCTATCTTAGTATACTAACAAGTGCCAGGGCTCTTCTGAGCCCAACTGGTATAATTTGGTCATGTCTATATTATTAACATTTTGCCTTCAAAGTAGGGCAGTTGTTTTCAAACTGCTGATTGGGAATAATGTCTTATTCTTTAGCAAGTCTTGAGGATTGTTTGGGAGAGTAGTGGCTTGTCCAAGTCAAAAACTATCTGAGGGTCAATGCTAGATAGGTAATAGTGACTGTGTGTTAAAACTTGGACCCATGCTTTAATGTTGTTTAATTTACTAGTGTGGACATAGCCTGTGTGTGAGTTTCTGAGTCTGTGCCTGAATTCCTCCTGCAGTTTGCTTCAGGAAAAAACAATCTAAAAATTATTATTAGCAATCCAGTAATCAGGGGTAACTCTGTTGTAATAGGTGTTGTAATGAACATGTTTAAAGCTGAGTTTGGATTGCTCAGAAATCTTTAAAAAAGTATTTATTTTGATCCAGACTCATTTGGACTATATTTATATGTGTAGAGGTTCTTGGCACAATGCTCAATCACAACCATAAAAAAGATGTTGACAAATATTACATCCTTCAATTATTATCACCTGTAACTTTTGAAGCAATAATAAAAATATTAAATGTTTGGCCTAAACTTCTGACTGAAATTCCCTTGGCAATTCATTGCATGTCTCCTCCAACAGAGTGAGGCAATGAACATTGAATGACATCCAACAGATGATATTAAAAAGACATCAAGATCAGGAGATATTTATTCCTTCTAAATGCCCACATGACTGTAAACTGCTTACTTCATTAATCAACATTTTGAGGTTTTTAAATTTTTTTTTCTGTGTAAAATCTTGGGCCATTTTTTCTCACCAGTGTTCAAATTCAAATATTTTTCTCAAAAAGTGAACCCATTACAAATATAATCTGATTTTCACCCTGACCCCAAAGGACAGAAATAATAAATAAATAAAAAAAATAAAATCTATTCCACAGCTTCAAAATGGAGGCACACAAACACAGAAAGAAAACATATCCACTAATTTGGGGCGTCTGTTTTATGTTGCTGCAAATCAGGTCCCTGGACACATAGCAAGCCAACTGTATCTTATTACAGCTTGTCTATGAAGGTTTTTTTCCTGAAAAAGACATAGGATAAATTTGTGGTAGAATAACTATTCCAAAATAGTTTTATGAATAAGTAACTGTCAGCACCCATGCAGCAAGAGGTGGATTTAAGCAGACTGCTGAGCATCAGGGTGGAGGTTCACATGCTGGGGCTGGGACAGAGCCTGACTGCTGTGGACAGTGATCCTGCAGAGACCTACTGGTCTCTTTTTGGGTGCACAGATGCCTTCTATGCACAGCATCCAGCAGTGGGTCCTGGGGGCCCTTGTATTCTCTGTCATGCACCATCTGTTCCATTGGGTGCAATCAGACCATCCCCACAGTATGATGCCATCAGCCTCCAAACTCACATACCCTCTCCAGTCTCACCCTAAGGCTTCCCCAGAGCAGATGGAAATTATGTCCAAGGTATTGCTTCCAGAAATTAAACTAAATTAAGAAAAGAACTGCTATTTACTGCAAATATCCTATAGAAAAGAGTGGGAAAATGCATTCTCGGTCAGATTACAGAAAAAAGGCTTTTCCCTTCCCTTCTCAGATGAGTATGACTCACCAACGTAATATGGTTGTGCCAAAAATTTGAAGTGTGTAAACAACTGTTCAAACATCTACTAATATCTGTCAACTGTGAGTTCAGACAGAAACAGTGTTTACAGGAGTACAGGTCTACCTTTGTGTGTTGCATGTGCTGCTGCTTGCAGCCCAGGCTGGGTTAAAGAAGTCTACACTGCACTGAACACACTTTGGTAAGGATACTACCCTTACTGGTTAAATGTCGTCCCTAGGACAAACATGGGGTTACACTGGTGATAGGCAGCTTCGAGCTAGAAACAAGAAGGTTTGGGTCTCTTGGAGCATTGAGGTCTGCAGATGGATTCTCACTGGGAGCAGCGGAACAAAACTTCAGTGTCTGAAATCACCTTAGTTCTGCGTCTGATTCTCTCATGACAGTGATGGTGGTGGGGTGTTTGAGATGGCTGTGATAACAACAAGTATCTGTCCCAACACTTCTGTTCTTGAATTGGAAGCCAATGAAAATTTTTCCCCTGTGAGGAGTGAGAAGTAATCAAAATAAGAAAATAAAACTGCTCACAGTGCAGAACAACACTTGCACACTAGCAAACTTCCAGGAAAGCAATGTATTCTTAAGTTTCCCCAACTGCAGGGACAATTCAGTGAAACGTTTTATATTGCATATTATTCCCTTGAAGTAAATACAACATAATTCTGGATGTATTAAAAAAAAAAAGCTCCAAGTCAAAATGTTGCAACAAAGGCAGTCAATACTATCCAGCAACTTCCCTGGTGTCTTACCAAAAATACATACCTCCATGATGATGACAGCTGTAAACATCTTATTCTACCCTGTCATAGATGTGCAAAATGTGTTGTCGATCCTTTCTGCAATAAAAATATGCTGAGGCGCCATCACACAAAAGCCTGTTTTTTTCCTAACTGCAAATGTCTATAAAAATACAGTCCTACATCTCTGTGATAGATAAGAAATACTAAAGGAGCAATAATAATTAATGGTCATACAAGATGAAACTCCAGTTGCTCAGACGGCTGTCTCCACATAATCTGTATTTTATACAAAAGGAGAAAGAACTCAATGGAATTTCAGCTGTGACCGGATAAAAACTGCCAACAAAAAGTGATAAGGAAAGTCTAATGTGCATATTAATCATGTTTATAGCGCCTCATTTGCTGATATATTAGCCTAAACTCCCTTTCAAAATACATTTTTGATCACTAGTAGAATCATTTAATACAATCAAACTTAAATAGGACCAATTAATGTTTCCATCTTCTATTAATTAAAAGTAATTGATTATGATAGCCTTGGTTATAAATCACAGAGCAAAAGAGTTTGAAAACGTACTGTTGGATGACTTGGATTTTTAATAATGTGGAAAGATTTAAGCCACACACTGTATCTTTACACATTTATTGCCTTAGTTCGTATTCCATGTTTTTATTATCTAAGTATTTTTTGGACTACAATTTGGATCCAACAGACACATATTATTTTAGAAGGTTGCCTGAAGAATTCTTCACCAATATGTTGGTCACTTCCCATTTCTTCAAGTAAGTAGGTAAGAATAGAAAACTAAGTAAAGTCTAGAAAAGTGTGTATCAATTACAGCCCTTGTTTTCTTTGTATTTCTTTAATTTATATTTTCACCATTTATCTTTGCTTTCATTTCTCTACTACTCCTAGCAAATATCCAGCACATCATGGGATGACTTAAAGGTGGTCCAGCCTTTTGTCATGAGCAATTTATTAAAAGAATCCCGGCTGTCCCATATCCTGTCTGATCCGTGCTTTGTACAAACTTATTTGCAATTTGTCATTGTCTGAGGCACACAGCATTCACAGCGTTGCTAGCAGCAGATATCTTTCTTTAACTTCAATGGTCATAGACACAGGCAGCAGGTGAGGGTATTTTTGCTGTTACCTTGAAAGTGCACCTCTTGTTTGTGTTTTCTGTGAATTGATAAAATATCTACTTGACAACTGGCTGTGGAGGCATTGTAGCATTTTTCTACCTGGAGACTTAAACAGTAAAACAGCAGGAAAGGGAATGACCATTGCACTGGACAAGTATACCAGAGAAAGCCTCTGCACTTGAATAGAAAGCTTTCCTAAAGAATATGTGTTCATACACATGGGAAATACTTACAGCTGAGGGAAGATTGTTTTGGGTTCCTCAGACATACTTGAAAAATATCTCTTTCATAACAGCAGCAGGGAGATCACTTGAGAGTTTCATATGCTTACTGTGTGATTTGTAAAGTTGTCCTGTAAGGTCCCACGACCAGCAACATCTTTCCATGTCTTCCTTCACATCTCCCTTCCAACCATTATTAGATTTCTCCAAAGGCACCAAGACTGGCCCATCAGTAGCCACATTCTTCACTACAAATAATTGCCAAATTAGTACTCCCTAACTAAGTGCATGCTAGAAAATTGGTCCTTTAATAGTTTCTTCAGAAGTAAATGTTTCTTATCACACTAGATAAGACTCCAGTCATTCATTTTCCCCTTGCATGGAGTCATTTTTCTGCATCCTGTGCTTCAGGGTGTTGCTATGTCCCTGTACATTGTCCTGTTTATGTCAGTGGGCTGCAGTGATTATTCTATCACCACGTTCATGTTACATTTCTGGACAGTGCAAGGTTATGTGATTTACTGGGTAATCCTAAATTTTTTTGAGAAATTAAGTGTCTCTGCTCTCCTAGCCTTTCACAGAGAGCTGCCAGATCCTGCTGCAGTGGGCCTCCCTCCCACGCACAGTCAGAATGACTTCAGATGAGCTTGCCTTCCTCTGTATGGAGATGTTTTCAGTTGCATCAAGCTAGCTCAAACAGACTGAAAATCAATCTTTTACCCGCTTAGCTCGCTTGCATATCTTGCGAGCTACTGGATTAAGGCCCAGTCTGGGATGGGGTAAAATGCGACCTAGCTTTAAATGGAAAATTCTGTGTTAATCTGTATATCCACCTTTTGTTTCCTTCTAAAGAAGAAATTATAATTTCACTAAGTAAACCCCTTAGTAAGAGTTCAAAAAATTGTTGAGCAAATAGTATGCCAGGATGACTTCATATTCCCAAATTATAAACTTCCTCTACTGTAATTTTAGTTGGAGCTTTGATTTCCTGCCGATAACATGATGATGTGCATGTGACCAGCTAATAAGGGTCATGCGCATTTACAGATGCTCTAATTCAGGATCTAAACTAAACCTCTGTTTGTCCCATTTCTCCTACATTGCATTTCTGAGAATGTCACCATTGTATGGCTCGTGTACACCGCAATACAATTTAACAAATGACAAGCTTTTCCCCTAGATTCCATGACTTCATTCATTCAGTTATGTTACTTTTCAAGTGATAACACTCTAATTAGCTGCTGAACTTTGGTATCCTTTGCATACCCTTCCCAGTCCAAACGTTCACTTATCTCTCCAAAAGTGCTACATGACATCCTTGTTGTTTCAGGAGAACATAGTTACCATTCACTGACTGCCCCCACACTATCTAAGATAAGTGTTATATGACACATCTTCTAATTCAGAGTACTGCACAGACAACAAAACTGTTCCTCTGCACAAACTTCTCGTCAGCAAACTCAAAACACCACCATCTTTTACTGAATGTTAAGTTACTTTGCTATAACATTGCTCAATATTTAAAACTGGCCTGGGCAGTGCAGGGATTCTCTTTCTCTTGCATATACAGTGTCTGTACACATTATACTGTCATTTCTGAGAAGCAGTAACCTTGCAGACGTACTGTGTTATGTGATGTAATTTAACCTTTGCAGTCCTGAGCCAAAATCCCCTAAACCGAATTTAGATTGATTCAGAGCAGGAATTCACTCTTTCATAGAACTCCAGTTCCATCAATTTCATGTAAACAGTTTGGGTTTGATATTAATTGTGTGTATACAAGGGCAATTTTTTCTCAATTTGCTCAAAGAAAAGTTCTGGCTCCATTTTGGCTGCTTCTTTCTTTGTCCTGTGTTTTTTCCAGTGATGAAAAGAATTACAAGAATAAATCTGTACCGCACAGAGTAACACAGAGCAGACACAGTCTTAGACCAGAGCCTCTCAAGCCCTTTTATGCTCTTCTCCACATCCTGTTTGACTAGTCTTAATTAGTCCCCTACCAGACAACTTTGGATTTTCCACAATGCTTTAAGAAGCCTGACACTTGGAAAGAAGCACTTCCAAAACCTGCTGCAAGAATCCTGTTCTCTCACCGAGACTCTCTCAGTCTATCACAGGAGAATACTTTCAAGTGAAGAAGCAAAACACTGTGTTGGAGGTTTCAGGGCAGAGAATGGGAAACACATTAGTGATATTCCCCTCTAAGACAACTGCTGGAGAACTCTTTTCAGTATGCCATTTACAGATTGAGGACTTCTTGCCAGTGACATAGCCTGTGAGAAGGACCTCAAAAGTAACCTTCACAATGCATTTAAGAGCAGAACTAACAAAATGTTGAATGAATTCCAGCTGGTGAAAACATATGGTAGATTCTCAGTTTTATCTTCACTATCTTTGTTTGCAAACAAATGTGCATTTGTTCTTCATTTGTTTTTCACCCAGTGACTTCAAATGACTATCATTTTAACTATAAGTACCCAGCAAACATACAGTCCCATAAAATCACACCAAATTATATATCAAGTATAAAAAGGACTGTTACAAAGAGGAAGGGTGCAATCTGTTCTCTATGCCCATTCATTTCAATGGGCTTGTATTGCAGGAAGAAAGAATCTGATCAGAAGCTGAAAAAACCTTTCCAAGAGTAATGCCAAGAAGCACAGAAAGAGGTCACCTAGGGATGTTGTATCCTCCATGTCTTTAAGAATGTATTAGACCAAGATCTGTCAGAAGTGATATCGGTACCATCGAGCCTGCTTTTCTATAATTTTATGATTCTCCTTTGAACTTACTAATCTTTCAGGTTTTAGAAAGCTTGCATCCAGCTGGAAAAATAAATTATTGCTCAATAGTATGGTATTTAAGAAGATTTACACTTCAAGAATAATTAAGAAATGGAATAAAATTTTTTCTTTAAATATAAATGCTCACTGAACTGAATCTATAGACAGCTATTCTATAACCCACTACTGGGAAAAAGACAAATGCTGGAAGACACTGTTCTTTTGTTGGTGGTAAGCCCCAGGTTCTTATTGTTCCTCCCAAAAAGCAGAACTTCAATAAATACTGACATTTTAGACATTCCCAGAGGACAGGAGTCTGAAGAAATTCGCATGCTGGCTGAAGAAGGAAGCCAGCATGCGAATGTTGTAGGAAGACACCTACATAAAGAGCTCTGAGCTTTCAGGATTTTAGTGTCACAACTGGTGTATCTGCCAGCAGAAGTGATCCCACATTAGCACCTGCTGGACAAGCAATCCTAGTGATGTTTCTATTCCAGTTATGGTGTATTTTGATTCTGCTGATATCTGCGTAGTTATTTTTTCCACTATTGGAAAGAGAGGGTTCAGCAGGCTTCAATAATGTGCCCTATGACCTCTACTAGAAAATGAATACCATAATTGTCTGTGTAGCTGCTGGCGCAGAGCACTTATTCTGCATTTGGGTATAGAACACATGCATACCTTTCCCCATGTATGCAGAGCTATGAAGTGAGGTCTCACAGTGGAAGTTTTCTGTGTGTTTGATCCTGTGATGTAGGAGTGGAGGGAAGAGTCAACACAGGCCTGGCTATGGACTGTCAGTTGATGCCTTTTCTTTGCCTGTGCTGATCACTGTTTGCAATGTTCTTTGGTATCCTAAAAGTCCTGAACTACCTGGTATTCAGTGTGATAAAGTGTAACTTGGAATGAGTCCTGAAACAATAAGAAACTGCAATAATCCTCAACTAGAGTTTTTAACAGCGTAAGAACAGGATGTCAATTTTCGCCAGTTTTATTTGTGGGATTCAAAATGCCATTAAAGCAGCAGAAAAGGGTAGTGGTGGTGTTGCTTTGCTTTGCTTTGCCGTTAAGGGTGGATTGGTTTATTACTGCATTAATTTTAATTAGAATTCCATATTATACCCACATAAAGGCACATGTCACAGTTAAGTTCATATTTTTCTTGCTTTATTTACGATCACATTAAATATGGTTTCCTGAAGCATAAGCTTCAAAATCTCAGGGATTTAAGCTCCACCCCATTTATATATCTTAAAAACTACGTGCAACAATAATTCCTGTGGCTCCTATACTCACTCTCCATACTTCTTAAAAATGGTTCAGGCCAAAGGTAACATTTTTCTTATATGCCAAGTACAACTCAGACAGCATTAAACAGTTTGTTCTATACCTACTACTAAGATAAAAAGTAAACATTTATTGGATTTGAGACTACCGAAGCTCAAAATGCAGACCAAAACCTGTATTTGAGAGTATTTTGTATTCATAAAGGGGAAACAAACAGAAGGACCAGTGCTGACTTCCCAGAAGTTCAAGTGACTTGTTCCCCCTTGCTCCCATTTTAGGATGGGTCACTGACAGCACAGAGGACAGTTTTGGATGGTAGTGTACTGTGGGAGGCTGAAGCTCTTGAGCAGCCCAAAAGAGAGGCTGAGAGATCTCCATGAGGCACCTGCAGGAGCCTGTGCCTCTGAGATAGTGTTTTAAGAACCAGTACATTTTCCCTCAGTTTGCAGAAGATTCATGAAGATGAAGGGCTGAAGCCTTTCAGCACAGAGGCAGAAAAGGAGGGAAGACAAGGGAATGAGAGGAAGAGAATTTCTTTTGGGTACATGGAGGCTTGGAAATGCTACCAGAGGAAAGTAATTTTTTACATTCACTGACTGTAACACCTGGCTATGTTGCAAGGCTGAATTTCTGAGTTTTATTCATGTCTTCCATGTTTATATGAGAGAGAGGCAATGCTGTGCTCCTCTGCAATCAGATTCTTCAAATGACATCTGGACTATTAGCAAACCTGCTTATGTGACCTTATATAAAATTTTCAGTTTTATAAGAGGGTTTTGACAAAATTCATAAGGCTCATAGAAGAGAAGAGAGAGAATCTGGAAAAATAGACGTTCTGAGAGAGTCCAGATAAATTCATAAGCCTTATCTTAACAAAGAGAAAACAATAAAGAGGCTTAACTCGTTTTCCTCTACATGAGAGATTTGTGATGGCAGGGAATTTTTTTCTAGCTGTGTGAAAGCTTACCAGGTTCTAGTAGCTGGCAGCCCTGACAAGACACATTTGGTAATGTTGTGACGTTTCACAGTGATATTCATTAACCACCAGAATTATTTGTTTGGGGTTCTGCTGTATCCCTGATGTAAACAGTGGATGGCTGGCTGAAAGATTTTTGTCAACCAGGAGTTATGGACTTTCTGAAGAAAGCCTTTATGAAGAAACTGCCAAATTCAAAACTGTGGTCTATATTGTGCAAGACAGATGTGCAATACTGTAGGTAATGGATTATTATATGCAAAGAATCTGGTACAGAAGATAAGGCTCTGTTGCACTTAAGATGGAAACTGGTAGCCTTTCCAAGAATAACTCCAGCAGTACTTTATTTAATTTTTTATATCTGTCCCTTACAATGAGGACAATGAAGTTTTTCACAGATGATGATAACCTGACAGTGGAACTCTCAGAGAACCCGCCACTGACACCATGGGGAGAAAAAAATGCTTAGAAAGAACTAACAAGATTACCGTACAAAGGAAAGAGGGCCTTGTTGCATTCACCTGGGCTGCACTTGAGCCTTCAATTCACTGGGGAAGGGATGTAAAGACCACACAGCCAATGATGAACTGAAGACTGTGAACACAGTGGTTACTTTTCACCTGTTTCTGATCATTATATATTTTATATTATAATGTATAATTATTGTATATTATTATATAGACTTATATAATTATATATTATATATTATTATTCAAGTTTATCTTGAGGGCTAATTTTTGTCCAACTGACATAGAGTTGATGTTATCTCAATAACCATGACTGGAAATTGTCATCAAGAAAACTGCATGATGAAACAAGTAAGAGATAAATGTATCCCAATAAAAGAACTGTGCTCTCAAGCTCTTCTCCCTTGTCCTGACTGTTGTTTTATTTGATGTCTTTTGCTAGACATCTGGTCCCCAAAGGCTGAGTGTTAAGGTGGGGAAACCCACCAGCCTTGCCCACATCATGCCTAGGATCTGAGTCTGGTATTATTAGTTATTCCTTTAGCACTGATGAAATACTAAAACTCTATTCTCCTATTCTTTATCTTAATAATTGCCGAAGAAATACTTGCAGACATGTAAAACCTCTAACCAGCAATTTGAAAAACCGTTCAGTAAACCATTAGCTTTGATGTTGCAAATAATGGTGGATTTTGCTGTTATTTCCTTTTTAAAAAAAGCAGAAAAGATAGTTTTTTAGTTTTTAGGGGCCAAATTGATGAGATTAACTGCATGCATTTCATTTATCAAGAGCATTAAGTGTTTTGCAGTGACCGATGAGTGTATTGTAGATATACTGAAAACAGATAGATATATAGTTTATTTCTTTTATGTTAGAAGTTGTCTACAAGAGAGCCATTATTTACATCCTTTATATCTAATCAAGATAAACTCTCAGTCTCATAAATAAGAACATACTTATTTGCTTTAGTGACTTATTTGAGTCTGGAAAGATTTGCTGAGCAGGGGCTGGGCTCAATAATATTTCACAGAGCTAAAAATTCAGTCTTGATACATTCTTGACATGAGACACATCATTTTTCACATATAAGAACAATTACCTCATGTTTACACAGCATTTAAAGCATGGAAAGTGATTAGATTTTACCATCTCTGGCATGCCCAGGATGTACAGATTGCTACTGGCTCTTTAAATATGGAAAGACATCCATTTAATGCTCTTTAATTTGGTGCCACTTATCTGTCTGTGGAAAGGTTCACTCCTGGTGCTGGTGACGAGTATGAAGTACAGGCTTAGAAATAACTGTCAGAGAGGGAGGAGGCTTTAACAGGGAGATAAGTGTTAAGATAGATCTGCCTCCTCGAATCAGTGGGATGAGCCCCATATCTGGCAAGCCCACTCCTCATAGGGTTGATAACACCTTCCTGTGGTGGGAGAGGTCAGCCAGCTGCTGTGGGAAGCCTGCACACTTGGGGAGGGGAGATGGACCAAAACCAGGGAGAGGAAATGACTGGATGGTGAATTGGAGCTTGCCAACAACAGCTGTTTTGCAGGCAGAGGTGTGCCTGCAGGCACTCCTGGGAGGGAAGAGACATCCCCTTGGCACACTGGGGACCTTCGCTGTGGCAGGCTGTGAGAACCCTTCAGAGGGGAACCAAATACATCAGCATGGAATGCTCATGCCTGTGTCCCAGTTCCTCTTCAGATAAGAGCTCTCTCAGAAGTGGAAGAACAAATCCAGACCACAACCCCCAACTTTTCTAGCTGTCAGCCATGCTCATCCTGTGTGGGGTCTGAAGACCAAGCACATTCTCCTTTCTCTAAGTGCCCTTCCCATCGCCAATACAGCATCTGTGCTGGCATCACCAGTACACCAGAGTTAAGCTCTCCTTCATTTGCACTGCAGTAACTGCAGGGATGCTCCTACATTTGTAGCATCTGTGTACGTCTGTACTTCAGTAGCAGAGAACACACTGGCCTTGCTCTGCATACAATTTGCTTAATAAGCAGCTTACATACTGTACTTTCTTTAAAATACATTGCACGTATTAACTAATGCTAAGATGAACGTGTCCAGGGATAGACAGCTTGGCTCAGGGTCTGGGATAATAAGTAGTCTGGGTTGATCTCCTGACCCTCCTCCCCAACTAACTACTATACTGCTGGCTATCCCAGACTAATAGACTTGTTATTTCTTCAATACATGTATAGCAGTGTCTGGCACAGACAGCAGGCCATTTATGGTGTTTAATCCCAAAGATTATGAAAATAGCGTGAAAATGCTTCGGTATTGCTGGAGTGGCTGTAAGTTTGTTTGTTGTCATTAAAAGGTGCAGTTTCAAATTCTGGAAACGCTTCTGTGAACCATCCTTTGTTTGCTTTTGCAGTCTCAAGATGTTAGTAAATAAATAGAAATCCAAGATCTGCTGCAATCAGTGTCATCAACCAGTGTATGAAATACTGTTGGTAAGGAATGGATTTCATGAGGGGAGTTGGGTATATAACTTATAGGCCTCAGTGGTCTAAAAGTTAGCTACAAGCTAGGCGAGCCCTTGGTGCTTTGGCCACCCTTTGAGATACACATCCCTTCACAAACTTTCAGATCCACAACTCTGTGTTGCAGTATTGTTATTGAGGACATTAGGGGATGGAGCAGGAAGGAAGCAATAAGGTGGGCTTTTTTTCAATAAAAACCATGAAAAAACAGTTTCAGGAACTTTATTTTTTTTTATGAGATATCTGTGGCTAATCAAGGGAAATCAGCACTCCTACACCCTGTCCAAGCTTTAAAAATATGGCTTTAATGGAAACAAATACTAGTATTTTTAAGTCCAGGCAAGCTGAAGGCCCTCAAGGTTTTCAAACAGGGTAAATCAGAGAGGGCAACACCCTCATAATTTATATCAAGCTTACATAGATTTCCAAGGCACTAATTAAACCATTTGGTCACAACCAAAATTTATTTGTCAATAAACCAGAACTAATACTCTATCTAGAGACTTTTTACCTCCTCTTCAGAGCAACTATATGCGTTGTCTGTTAAAGTCAAATATGTTTGGGGCATGAAGACCATATAGATTCTTCCAAATCATGTGTTTAGCAAGGGTATAACATAAATGATATAACTTAGAGTGGTATCACAATCTAAAGCGTACTGCTGTTTAAAGGTCCTGAGCTCTGGCCTCAAAGGGGAGGGAGACGCAGCATCACATCCGGATTACATCCAAGCTAAGTTCCTATCAAAACAGCTCTGATTACATGGAGATGCACACGTGTGGCTCCAAACGCAAGCACTATAATAGATCAAGGATGCCTCCAATGTGTGTCTTATGGTTGGAGCAAGTCTCTCGAAAGCTGATTCTTACCCAGGTTATCTATTCCTTTGGCTGTTTACAGTATAATGCCAGCCTTGTGGGGCTGTGTCCCCAGCTACAATTAGCCATGCCATAACCCTCGCTTTGACCCGCTGCTGCAGCAGGGAGAGCTCTGTGTCAACAAACAGCACAACATTGGCAATGCTTCAGAGCTTGCCTGAATATCCACACCACCACCCGCAGCTGCTGTGAGCAAGAGTAATTAGAGATCATTTGCATAGGTTGTTTAGAAATGTGTAAACAGCAGTATAAACAACAGCAGGTCAGGTCAGGGAAGGAGGCTGGTGCTTCATGAGGCCATGGCTGGAGCCTGCCCAAGTGTGAAATTCCCAACTGGGAGAGAACATTTGGAAAAACAATGCACTCGAGACTTATCAATACAAATCATCTCCTAAGTGGCACATTTTATTTAGAGTATGTGTGGCCTCCGTCTAGAAGAAGGGAAGTTTTTATCAATCCGAGCTTTATCACTTCCAGATATCTCTTTCTTTGTTTACTGGCGGCATGCACAATGCCTTCATTTTGAGCGGTCCAGTTTAAACACAAGTGGAGCTGACTCTTTTTTTGGAGCCTGCAGTGAACTGCCTGTGCTCCCTTCTCAGAACCATGCTTGTAAATCTTCCCTTCAAGCCCTGAAATGCCTCTTTGTGACCATCACCCTTGAGAAACGTGGAATCCTGGCCCCAATTCATGAATCTGTTTCAGCTGGAAGACCGTCCCTGCTCAGGAAAGCACTTCAAACCCTGCTCAGCTTTGAGGAAGGGCTTCAATGACTTTTAGAGGAGGAGGAGGAGGGGTTTTCTAGCATGGGTCAGAAAATCAGAGTCACAGGGCACTCTCAGCAGTGACAGTAGTATATAAATAAATCCTACATAAACCTAAAGTAAGCAGGAAGAGAATTGCCTCTTAAAATTCAATTGAGAAAACTTCCTGGGTGTCCTGAACTCCTAAGGTGGCCGCTGCACCCCGTTTGACACCTTCTCCCTGGAGCTGGTACTGGCCCTGCTATGAGCCAGTGATCCTCATGGGCAGTTCCCACCAGTTCCCAACAGTCTTTCAGGTCCCCAGTAGGCACAAATGAGGACACATTTGTAGGTATTGAACCACAGTTGGCTGTTATGCCTGGCTTGCCTCTCTACAGCATTTGTTATAAAGGGGTTTTCAGTGGTTAACAAATACCAGATTTTTTTCCCTGTGAGGTAGCCTGCAATTATTAGTCTTATTTTACAGTGGAAGAAATTAAATAGCTTGCTTAAATATGACTGAAAAACCCAGTGGGAGAAGTGGAAAAAACATGTTATCGCTATGCCCCTCTGTTCTTCACGAAGGAGAGCTCATCTGTCTCCTTGTGTATGGGTAACACAGGTGTTACAATCCAGATGGTCTTGCCTAGTCACTGGTCTAGTCACACAACCATGACATTAGACAACTCCATGTTATAAGTTTGATTGGTCAGTATTTCGGTGTGGTGGCTGGAGCAACTCCTTTTGGGAGACGTACTTCCCACTCTTCTCCCTGCACCTGAGGTAGAAAATAGTGTTACCTTCAATCCTGGCCAGCACCAGCTGCTTATGGGCAAAAGGAGGCATTCAGCTGTGTGGGCTGCACACGCTCTCCAAGGAGTTGTTCATTGCTTCAGGGAAAAGGCAGTGTACCAGATGGGCTCATCCCATTGGCCATAGGTCAGACCTTACTGAGTTAAGCCAAAAAAAAGTTATCTTCTGCTCATTCCAGGGAAGATTTCCAGCATCACAGTCAGCTGAGGACATGAATATTTCACTGCTTATCTCATAGAGCAATCTAAATGTACCAGCATCAATAAGATCATACCTTTAAAACTCTCTTCTCATAGTGTATAGGTTATTTGTGGAAGCTCTTCACACACCTTTGTTCTCACCTTCTCATTTAGCCCTAATCTTAGTGTCTTTGTTCTCCTAAGCTCTTCCTGAGGCAGAAGTTTGGCTCATGCTGTGACACTGAAGGTTTATTACCTTAAAGTAGCTGAACTAACTACTATGGCATGGTAAGTGGCTTCAATGGGTGGGCAACACTGTTTCCTGATTAATAAACATCATGTACAGTCCAATAGGCTTTCAGTAAATCTTTAAGGTATAAATGTGACTGAATGCTTTGCTAGACATCGTGTCTTAGAAGTGTAACAGAGAAACAAGTTCTGGCTACAGAAGATTATGTTTTACAGTGTGGGGTAAAGAGCAGGAAGAAAAAAGGAAAGGAAAAGTGCAGAGAAATCTAGGCAATGGTTGGTGAGGAAGACCACCAACCAGTGCATGGTGGAAAGACAATTGCTGAAGTCACCTGAGAGCTGGTCTCTGATGACTTTCTTTGCTCTAAAGTCTTCCTATCAACCAGCAAGACCATTCAGCACATGTCCCCCTCTGCAGAGCTGATTGGCATCTTGAAGGTCAAGAAAAAGTCTGCTGCACTAACCTGCATTCTTCTTACTTTCTGTGTCTTACATGGCATTTGTAAGGGGAAGAAGGACAAAATAACTGAACAATGAGTATCAAAAACTCAACCAGACCATAGCCAGCCCCGTCTCCCACAGTTCAAGCCATTCACTGACCCATAAGAACTGAGGCACTATGTGAGGAGCAGTTTTATGAATGGCATGATCGCTGCTCATCATGATATAGTTGCTCTTATTAAAATATGAAAGGGTAAGAAGATGAGGAACAAAATAATATAACTCAATAATCTATACAGAGTAAGGGCATAAGACAAACACATACAGTCCTTGCTACTAAGAATAATTTACGAACTTCATACCGAATTATCATTTGCCACCTTGTTTCCAGTTTGCTTATTAATACATTTTACAGTTCGCCTCCTATCACAGACCCCTGAGAAAAAACCTTGATAATCTCCATCTATGGTAAGATTTGAATATTTGCTCTTAACTTTCTCTTCCTATCCTGTAATGAGCTATTCAGCCATTAAATAGCATTGCTTTTACACCACTGCACTTTGTGGCACTTAAAGTTCCAAATGAGACATTTTGCTGAAAACCTTTTGAAAATACAACACATTCATCAGGCAAATCATCACAAGCTTGCTGACACCTTCAGAAAACTCTAACTGGCTTTTCAGGCAGGACTTTCATGTGTAAAATTGTTATTAACTCTTCTCCAGGAAATCACATGTTCCAAGGTGTCCTCTAACTCTGTCTTTTGTTACACTTTGTCTCAGGTTGCCTGGACACGGACATAATGCTTCTAGGCCTGTATTTCTTCAATATCTCACAAATCCATCTTAGAAGTCAGCATCACGTATGCCTCATTCCAGTCTTCAAGGACCAGTACAATTTTAAGCAAGAGGTTACACAACACCCTTAGTAATTCAGCTATTTTATCTCTGACTTCATCTAATCGTGGCCCAGCCTTGATGATTTCTGTCTGAGTATTTTGTCAGTTTGTTCCATAACTTCTTCTATATGCAAATACTCTGGGAAGAACTCTCAAAGAAGGGTTCAGACTTGGCAACATGACAAGAAAAAAGAAGCAAACAAAAAAAAAAATGTGTGAAGCCCAGAGCAGCAAGAAGCCTACCCGTCAAAGAGCTTTCCTTGGATTACTGGCACTGGCTTTATTTCTGGATCCTGAATGTCTTCTCAGAGTACCTAAAACTCACAGAGTTGTTCCCTTTGTCTTCATCTTTCACCATGAATATTTAAATCATCATCTTCATATTTCTTCTGTCCCTTGGAAGAGATCTTGAGAGACGAGGGTAGTCACAGGCTCCCCTTGAGAATATCTACTGCTCTCAGAAATTATGTTCATATGCTGATTTAAGACACAAACCAGTTTGTCACACCTTCTGTTATAAGCAAACACAAGACAGGGGTTGATAAGGGGTCTGTCTGTCCCTAACTGTGACCTTGAGGTGCTAAAACAGGGAGTAAGAAAGGAGAAAGACCTTAGGGTCAGCTGAGGAAGGTCCAAACACAGAGCTGTGGGGATGCAGGATACCTATGAGAGCCAAAGGTCTTGAACCATCAGCTAATCAGCTCCCACACTGGCTACTATGTGATTGCTCTGTTTCAGTCAGGTGTTGAGAACCCTACAACCATTTCATTTTCTCATGGAGTGTCAGCCTCAGTGTCACCACACAGGGACCGTTGGAGCATTATGGCCTCTTTTGAACCCATTAATACTGGCAGCACCATGCAGAGTTCAGTACCCAGCTCTAGTTTATTTAATGTTTGTTTTAAAAAAACATTATGTGCTGAATTTTATTAAATCAACTTAATAGGAACTGTGAAGTAAAATAAATAAATATGGAACTCATTTCTGCAGTTAGTGGGAATTATTCTGTTTGTTTACAAAGGCCATTAAAAGCTTACTGGAGGTGTTCATTTCAGCAAGGAGGCCTCATTGATGGATCAGTGCAGCCTTGTCAAAACTGTATCCAAAATTTCACAGCAGTGCTCTCATTAGGGTCTAACAGTTAAAATAAAACACAACTGAGGAGAACTATTAATGTTTCCCGGTGGCCTCCAGCCTCCTTCACATTAGTTTTTCCCAAACCACACTGCATAAAAACTCTTCTAAGATTTTGGGGGCTGGTAGCTTGCAAAAAAGACAGAAAAAGGAGGAACTGAGTGTTTTGTGTTCTTAAAAGAAGGCATATTAGAACAGAAACCATGGTAACTACAGAGCCACTTAATCTGTTGCATAGTGCAATGTCTCTGATAAAATGCTCAATAGCAGAGAAAATATTATTTGTTAGTTAAATTGTGAGAATGGTACCACAGAGTATTAAAATCCTCATTTTAAAATGTGAACTAAGCATTTCTTACGTGTAAGAGTTCAGAGCCTACCTTAGCTGCCAGAAAACACTCATTTTAGTTACATTTCAAAAAGAACACATGGAGCCATTGTATGTTTTCACCCACAGATTTCCACAAACATATATATTTTTTGTTTACATACTATTCATATCAAGCAGTCAGAAATACAGGTCTGGAACAATTTCTTGTCTAAACACATTCTATATTTGCTTTTAATCATTTAATGGTTTTCAAACCCGTGATCATCTCTGTTGCCTCCATACTTAGCCAAAGTACCGAAAAAAGTGACCTGCTTTTAGAGAGGTACACAGCCCTCTGCTGCAGTGATGTAAGGAAGGGACTTGGATACTTAGTACCTTGGATGTAACACCTTTGCACTGGCTGCACACCTGAGCACATTTGCAACTTCCTTGGGAAACATTTTCAAACACTGTAAGCAACTTTTCTGAGCATCAACGAAGAGAACCTGTGTTCTGTGCTGCAGTGGTGCAGATGAATTACTCCCATAAGTAGCTGGTGTAGGGATCTTGAGACCATGGTGTGATCCTCAGCAATGGGGTGAGCCCTTGAAGTACAGCCTGATCACCCTTAGGCACAGTCTGCCACAGACCTTATGATAAAACCTTCCTTCTGCTTAGGCTTTTAGGAACCTAATATGAGTCACTTCCTTTTCATCTTTGGACCAGTAACTTGCAGAAGAGCTAAATGGGTTAAGTTGATGTGATGTTACCTCTTACATTCTTATCTTCTAACCTTCTTGCTTTCCCTCAGTGACAGGAGCAACTTCTTGCCATGATGTGCAAAAGCTCTGTGCTTGCAGTTATCAGCTGGAAGAGATGGGTTACAGGCCATCAAGGACCAGATCCTCAGAAGAACATCACATGCCCTGAGAATTTGGGGACCTGTTGGCTGCCCTCTGAAGGCCTTTCTCAATGTCCTCTCCAACACCACCACCACTGTCTCAGTCTAAAATTTCCATCCCTGGATGGTCTGAGAGCCCAGCACTGTGGTCATGAAGGGGAGAGATGCAAGGAGGAGGAGATGGTGGTGGTCATACTTGCCATTTTTTCCTACCGTCTTCTCATTTTAGAGTCTCATCAAGAACGTAGGGACACAGGAGCCCAGAATTCCTCAAAACAACAGGCATCTCCCTGGCTCTGACTCAAACTGTGCCCTGTGAAGGCAATAGTGAATGAGCATCACGGGAAGGGTGAAGCAGACTGCAATGAGGAGCCTTCACGAAGGGAATTCCTTAGTGTATATCTCTGTTCTTGGGAGGTTTGTGTGATCAGCATGAGACAGTCCATGGATAAAATACGGAGACAAGCCTGGGGATGTGAGTAGGATCCAGGGCCTCTAACAGGAATGAGATAAACTAGAGAAATTGTATCCAAACAGCTCAGACGATATAGTAAAATCCTAGTGTGGGAGGAAGAAAAACAGTATTGTATAGCTTTCAGCTGTGAAGATACTCAGATGTTAAACATCTTATGTCAAGTTCTAGGTCTCAATTGTTTTTATCTTTTTTTTGATAGCCTTTTTTTCCCCCTAAGTCTGATCCACATATGACTAACTCATGAGAAAGATCCAGACTAGCTGTTGATTTTACAGATTACAGGGACGATGTGAGGGATGCTCTGGCTGTACCCTTATCATAGCAATAGTGAATAATAATCACTGAAAGCTGTGACCTTTTAATGAACAGCTATAATAAACCAGATTTCCTAGAAGACTATTAAACAGAGATAGAAATCTCTTTAAAATCTTTATTCTGCTTTGCTAATCAACTGCCACTGTTGTTTAAGGTTGGAGCTTGTTCTATACATTTTCATTATTTCAGAGCATCCCCTGCCAGAACCATTGTAAATCTTTCTATTAAAATCCTTCTTACTGTAATGGGGTCAGGTTTTTTTATTTTTTTCAAAAGACTGATTTAATAGAAACTTGGCACCAAAAAAAGTTTTTCTGTTTCATTACTATGCTATATAAAAGTTCATGGGGCTCTCAGAATATTCATGCTAAAAAAAAATCATTAGCACATGCTTGAATACAGAACTTACTGGCAATTATACAGTAGTCATTTTTCAAATACACACTTCCCATGCTGTTGCTAAGATTATTAGCATTCATTCTTAAAATGCAGAGTGAGTACTGGAATAAAATGCATACTCAGCAAATTTTTCAAAATATTACTCAAGCCACTTTTGTGGTAGTTTGTACACAAAGAAACAGCTTGATTTTTTTTAAGCCTATTTAATTTACACTTCACATTGTTTTTTTAAACTGTACTTCTACCATTTTTATTATAGCTACTCTTTTCAGTGTAGCCCATTAAATTCTTGTTTGGCTCTCAAAAACAATAATAATCTTTAGCACTTACACAGGGCTTTAGGTTTTTAAAGTGTTACACAAATATTAACTAATTAATGTTTGTTCAACTCAGACTGGCCCTATAAAGGGGTTGCAAGGAGTGAAGGGAACATTTTCCCTGTCACTATTAACAAGATTAAAGATGTTGATGTTGTAAAAACTTAAAAATTATGCACAGTTTGAAATAACCCACCTGCTACTGATTTTGGCCAAATTATGGGTAATCTCAAACTTATAGATTATTTCTCAGTACTATCAAAGGAGAAAATGAGAAAGTGCTTGTTTGTCTGCTTTGACAGCAAACGGCATGTGCTGATGATGGGAAAAAGCCCTCATTTCCCATCTTTGGGTACATACGACTTTTTAGCAGCACAGGAAGCAATTTTTCTAGTGTACTCTCTGGGTCATTTTGGCATGACAAGGGGCACAGGACCAACAGGGGATGGTGCCCTTGCATGCTACTTGCCTCTCACCTTTCCTTTCTTCCTCTTCTCACAGCCAGGCTCAAGGCTTCTCCTCCCCTGACTTGTTGGGACTTGGACCGTAGATTTGCATCAGAGATGTTTTCTAGCATTTGGTTTTAATATATTAAAAAGTTGATTGAGTAATCTTTGCAACAGATGAGGTTTCCTGTAAATCAGGACCAAAAGGGTACCTTATTCAGTTGTATCCGATGTGGTTGCCCAACAGTTCCCTCTACAATGTACTTTCAGCAAGAGTCCCCAAATTTACTGGGCTTCTGGACCCACAATAACAATGTTGCAATAATTTCAAAGTATGACTCTTGCATCTGTTCTGGAAATTACATGATCATAAACATTACTGGAAGTTTCTGTCAGTGATTTCATACTGGCTTTAACAATACCCAGTAAACATATAGTTCAGACTTTAATCCAATTTTCTCAGTAAAACTAATTTCAGTATGATGCTCCAGATAATGCTTTCTTGTGGGATTACTGCACAGCTTGGGTGGTTTATCATTCAATCTTCATCTTTTATTAATGCACTATATATGTAATATATGACCCAAAATCCTTGCCAGGGCTGTGTTCTTAAACCCATGGAATTAATTAGCTGTTTCCACATTCAGTTTTGACTGCTTTAACACCACTGGAATGTCACTAATCACATTAGACATTAGCACCATTCACAGATTTCTATTCTTACACGTACCCAGTGTTCCCAGCCATCCACAGCTGACATCTACGGAGGAGGCAGAAATGTTGTGGAGACTCTTCTGCTCATGAGATGTCCCCGCAACGCTGGGGAGGAAACATCAGAGCTGCAGGGCTCTGTGCTGATACATCTACTAACAGAATCAGGACTTTAAGCAGAACAAAATGTATGTCATTTGCAATATAGCTGGAGCGCTACCAACAGCTGTAATTAAGGATGCCTATGCATTTCCATGCTAAGGCTCTGTTTTCATTTGCTCATAACTTTCCAAAACTTTCACCTGTAAGACTGAACTTTTCCAGTCCTGCTTTCAGCCAAATTGTGGCGCTTTGTTTTTTGCAGTTGTTGAAAGTCTGAGGAAAAAGCAATATGTCCATTTCCTTGAATGAGAGAAATTTTTAAAAAATTTCCTCACGTAAACATGTGGATTACAACTGATTTATGCTGGATCTTCTATTTAATTTAATTTTCATATGGCATTTTTAACTTAAATTATGACCCAGCAGCTGGCAAGTATGGGATAATATTTTAATAAGGCAACAGAAATAATACAAGACACTTTTCCCCTACACCTTGAAATGCTCAGGTACAGAATTTTAGAGTCACTTTAATTACCTGCTAAAAAATTATTTTCCTCTCAGTTTCCTCTCAGGCTTGAAGAGATCTCAGAACTCCACTCTGACTGTGCAGTAATAAAGCTCCTCTTGCATTTCCTGGTGTGGAAATCAGGAATGAACAAACCATACTGAACATGCAGGTATGCCATGACCCTTTTTGGGCTGCCTGGGAGAACACCGCGTTGCACAAAAGTGATCACTGATACAACTAGAAATATGTGAATATTCTAGGCATTTGCAGATATCTCAGACTGCTTTGAACTTGAGGGATTCTTTCAAGCTTTTTTAAGACTGTGTCTCATGTACCATTTTCTACCTTTTTTAAGATAGAAAGAGCTTTTGCCTTACCAACTCATTCATTCCTGTCTTTTCCCATCATTTATCTTGCCTCTTCCTGCTCTCTGAATACTGAATTTAGACTCGTGTAACTCAGCAATCTTACACGTACGTGTTCACTCTATGAGATGCCTGAGAAGTTTGGACGCTAAGGCAATGGAATTCACCAATGAGTGAATTCTCTTTGGAAGAAGAATATGTCTTCTGTTTTGACAGTAAACATTTAATTAAAAAAAAACCCCAACCCTCTCTGCTACTGTGTTTATTATTCTTGAGGGGAGAAGAGAAGGAGAATGAGTGGCGGTTAGCTGTTTTTTTTTTTATTTTGTCTTGGGTTTTTTACTTCGTGGATTAATTAGAATTTTTTTCTTTTATTCATTTATTACCATCCTCACCAAGTTTTTCCTTCGCAGGTGGGAAACTCAGCTTTGCTAATGAGACATTTAAATATAAGTGGCTTTTAAAATCCAGTTGTCCTCTAAAGCTTTACCTTCCCAAATTACAATTTCTGTTTCTGAACATCGTGGGAGAGAGAGGCAACTTTTTATAACAGTCCTCGTCTAGGAAGTCTTCACAGAGGATCTCACACGTTCTTTTGAAATGTACCTATTTAAGCATAATGAACATTTTAAAAGGAAGCAAATGATCTTAACAACATCACTGGGTTTTGGGTTTTTTTTTTCTTCTTTCATAATTCTCAAAAAAATAGTGTTTTAGATTAGTCACAGAATAGATTCCTCATAAATATAAAAACTCTCTTAGATCTGTAGAATTACATGATGGTTGCTATTTAATTACTACAATGTAAGAAGTTGCAGTAGAATATTATTAAGATAGGAAAAAAAGGAATTTTTAGTAGATTAAAAAATCAAGATCCTCAAACAGCAACAGAAAAAAATTAAGATCCTCAACCAACAACAGAAAAAATCAAGATCCTCAAACAACAAAAGTTTGCCCTGTCCCCTTGAACATATAATATTATGAAATGGCCTTTAAGCTTTATGTGCTATTTTCTGACTGGACTCCCATCCCAATTAAGATCAGACTGCATAGTCAATATTTTTTCACTTCCATAACTTTTGTAGTGTTTCTTAGGACTTCTTTAATGTACATCAGCTTGCATAAGGAACCAAATATAAAAATATTTCTTTCTTCTTGAGCACTTCTTTAAGACTTCTATGACACTAACTCAATGGTTGAGAAGTTAGGATGAGCCTCTCTTCCCAGCATGCTATAACATGATGTTCTGTGCACTCCCTCCCTCCTCCAGCCTCCAGTACCACTTCACAACAGCTTCCCTACATCTTGCATTAGCTGAGAGAGTTCTGCCCTGCATCCACAGCCCAAGAGAGGAACATGCCCAGACATCCTCTACAGGTGCACTATTTTAGTATTTAGGCAAATTATAACAGGATCAGCAAAAGGCACATCCCTGATGGAAATCTCAGGCCTCTTCCCCAAGGCACAGCTATGCAATGCTTGTCAATTAATTATCTGAAGAACCTCTTTGAGCCTTCAAAAAACAATGTATTCTACCCGAACCTCTTAGAAACACCAGAACACCTTAGCTGAAACTTTTCCAAAGACTAATTGATACCAAGAAGGTATTCCTGGAAAGAAAAAAATAATTTCTGAATAGTTGAAAATCTGGTAAAACTATTAGCAGCTGAAAGCAGGTTCTTATAATGAGAAGCGTTAGATAATAGATGCAGTAGTTCCATCCTCACCTGCAATATTTATGCAACCATGTAGGATGTGAATATGGGATTGATACATAGGAAAAAAGTGTGTCATGATACCTGGAGCATATCATGTTAGTTCTGCGATTTATGTTTTTAATACAGCCCCTTGTCTTACTCTGTCTACTATGGAGCCACAAATGCAGCTGAAAACAGACTTTAGCACAGCTTATAAAAATGAAATGGTAGACAACAGAAAATACTCATTCCCATCTTACCCCTTGTCCAATCCCTGCCAATGTAACCTAAGCCTGTTAAAAAAATCATAGACCTGAAAAATGTACATACTTCCTAGATTAAAAAAGGAGAGTGAAAGTTATTAAGCAAACTTTTTTTGCTGTAAACAATTCACTTAGCTGTAGAATTCACCAGATAAATAGCCCTATTGTTTTACCTTGAACTGGGAAAATGCTCACATAGCGTGTTAAAAATTGTACCCCAAGCTTTTTCAATTTGTTCTTAAATTCCATGTAAATAACCTTCATGGGGCAGGGGCGTGTGTGTCCTTGGTTTTGCTTTTTCTCTCCAGAGAGGACTCCCACTATCAGTTTGGAAAAATAATTATCCCTCCTGTACCTCTCACAGTCTTTTCACAACAAATGAAGTGGGGTTTTTTTTGCAGCCAACTTCAATCTCAGTTGAATCCCTGTGCTTAAGCAATTCCTCAGATTTTAATACCCAAATACCTGGAGCCAGTGCCTTGGTCTATCAAGAATGGCTCTCCAAAGCCTCTGGATATACTGGAAGGTATGAAGTGTAGTGCAGTCATTTCAGCTAAACATTACCGGCTCCTGACCCTGGAATGGGAAAAGTCAAAGTTCTTTTGGAAATGACACATTGTGACCTGCAGTCTGCTGTAGCACATTAAGTCTGATAAATGATCAGAAATGATGACTTAAACAAGCATCTAAGAGAGAGTATTTTGCTTAATGTACCCAGCAGTTAACCTTATGTAGTCACGTTGCATAGTGGGCTCATTTGGAAGCCATGTAGGCTTAGCTAAGAATAAACAAAGCGTTGCAGTACCATTAAATGTTTTCTACTTCTTCCTTCTGTGTTAATGTGGTTCAGTGCTTCTGTCATGAAAATGAACTGAATGGAGTTTCCCACACTCTCGACCACAAAGGGTGCACTATATTGCCTTTCCAAGAGACATTTTGTACCTTCCTGAACACATGCCTGTTTCAAGATCAAACCCTGATTTTCATGGCACTGAAGAGATCTGCAGTATAGAAAAGGAGCAAACTGAAAAGGAGAAAAAAAGTGGAAGTGTTGTCAAAACCATGTAACTTTTCCAGGTGGCAAAAAAAGACCTATATATGCACAAAAATAAAATATTTTTCTTCCCCAGATCCACAAAATGCTCTTCAAGTGAAATGCCAAATTTAATCCTCCTACATAATAAGTTCTCAAGTTTTTAATTTAATCACTTTTGCCAGGGCCCTATAGGCACTAGAATAATGTGAGCTTTTTCTCTGTATTAAGTTGCTCAACTGTAATGACTTCATCATTTCATTTAAGCACCTGTTCTGGAAAATAGGTCCTTATCCTGCAAACACACACATCTAGTGAGTATTCCCATCTGAACTCTAAAAATTGTATCCCAGCTCTTTAGGGTGATTTACGGCATACTATTAGAAGCATCTATAAGCACCTGAAATGTGTCAGTGGATGAACATGAGCAATAATTGTAAATATAGTTTATGAGTTAAGCAGTGCACTGATACTGGTGGCCAATGCTCAGCAAAATACTGAATCTCCCAACTCCTGTTTAAACTCCCCACTGACTTCAGTTGGAATTTAGACTTCAAATGGAGAGTTAGCAGGCCATATGCTTTGCTGATCATGGGTCTTTGGCTGCAAAATGCTGAATCTTCCCAAAGGAGTCAGTGGAAATGATAGCAGAGAGGTATTTTATGCGTGCATAGCTCCTCTTGGAGTTTGTTTGACAGAGGAAAATCTCTCTTGAAGTTCAACTGCCTTTCTTGTTTCTCTCACAGTCTTTCTGAAAAATTGAAGGTCAATTCTTTCACAGAGACTTTTATTACCAACTGAAAGGGTACCTGTGCCCTGGAGAAGAGGTTAGGATATGTACTCTGGTCATTAAGGCAGACCATGTCAAGAAGAAATGCCTAACTGCTTTATCCACAAAAATAATTTTACTTTCTTAGGAAAAGGAAGTCTACTATCTTTGCTTGTCCTCTGTCTCTACCATTTCTCTGCAGGTGTCCCCTGTGCAGAGCAGAGAGATGAGGCAGGATTCCCAGAATCCTCTGAAGGGGAGGACAAGGAGGATGACCTGAAGTTTCCGTGTATGAGATATGACTGTGCTCACAAAAGCTGAAGTCCAGGTCCTCTCCTCTACTGCTACCCAATCTACCTTCATCTTGGTCAGCCTGATGAAGATCTCTTTCATACATGGTGTTTCCTTACTCATATGTCAAATATCTCCAAGATTTGCTCCACTATTAGACACTTAGGATATAATTATTGCAGGGGTGAGCTTGGCCCAACACACTTAAATATTAGTTTATGTTCCTACTTCTACAGTAGCATGAGTAGAAGGCCTGTATACATGTAAATACCAGAATTTTCTCTGCTACTTTCTATCTTATTTTAGTCTTCTGTCTTATTTTAGCCTTCTACTTGCAAATCTGCTGGAATCATTTGCATTATGTATTGTTGAACTGCTTCTGTGTGACTTGAATTTGGGATTCCTTTACTTTTTGTTTTTAAAGTTAGTATTTAAAGAAAGGAAAATAAAGTCAGAATTTCCTGCAGGACACTGGGAAGGGGAGAGATCAGATCAGCTGTAAGACTCTGGTGTTATTTTCCCAGGAAAAGGTGATAGGATTTCTTTTTAATTCTTTAATTATTTATTTAAACACCATTTCTAAAACCAGTGGAAAACTTTGTGGTTTTCAGAAATAGCAGAGTTCAAATGGTCAAAGACCAGCTCTAGGGTGAATCTCCCTTTGCTCAGCGGTGTGCTTTCCCCACAGATGCCTTCACAGGAAAAAAACGTCTGAAAGTAGAAGACCTAAGCTATGCTCTTTCCTTGCTCAACCTGCCAGTGAGCAGCTGCTGCTGTCCTGTCACTAGTATCACCCTGTCCTCACTCACCTGTGACTGGTCCATGACTACTGCAGGCTTCTGAGAGTGGGGAGAGCCTACTGCTGAGCTTACATAGTGTCAACGCATTAAGGATGATGTTTTGTCCTTAAGCATCATCCTATAAGTTCCTATAAGGAACAGGACCAGTAGCAATTTGTCTCCCTAGGAACTTCATATGCAACAAATCTTTTCTCTGCCCAAGCTAGTTAACCCAACAAATTGATGCTAAAGTGTCTCTTTGGGGCACTGGGTTGAAATCACTATTTTGGAATTTCCCTCTTGGAAAACTACAGCTAACATCTGAGATGAACCTATTATACAACCTATCACACACAAGGTCAGAACAAGTAAACACAGCTATCATCACAGCAAAGACAAGACATTGTGGAGTCACTGGAAGAAAAGTAAGAGGAATTTCTCAACGTGGGTCCATTCTTGCCCCTTGAGCAGCTACTCTACATGGAGATGTATCATTTGCAGAACTCCTCTACTCCAAAGCAGCAGTGATGTGCTTCAGTGTACACATGGTCAGAAGCAGTATAAATAGCAGAGGATATTAACAATTGAAAAGTGAAAAATGAGAACTCCACACCTCATTTATCTGCAAATGGCATACATTATATACTTTATTGCTTATTAGTTTGTTCTCCTGAAGAGAACATGCAGCTGAACCATCAAAGTGCAAAGGCAAAGTGAAATGAGGACTGTGTCTATCTGCAGAGAAGAGGACTGTTCCAACACGTACCTCTAAAGCTGTACTTCAGGCTTTTACCTCCTCTTCAGTCCTCAGTTTCCCCTGCAGAAGATCAACCATGAAACAGAGATCTTCACTGCAAAGTCTCCTCTAATGTCTCAATTCCCAGTATGTCAAGAAAGTTTAAACCCCTCTTTGAAAGCATCTTTCCTTAGATGGACCAGCCTCTGCACACTGAGGGCCCTGTGCACAGAGGGTTCTGCATCCCTTAGGAGTATACACCCAGCTGAGGTTTTGAGTATTTGGCTATGGTCCTGGAATGACCTCAATAAAGTCAGTGGATTTTCCCCAGATTTACTTCAGTATAATGAACTAAGAATTTGGACGTCTGTGCCATATTGTGCAGAATTTTATTAATTTTAAATAAAGTTTCCACCTTAAATGAATTGCAAGTGTCATCTGTTTATATATATAGCTTCATGCTCTTTATTATTTAAAATGTCCAATTTGCTAGATGAAAACATAAATACTGACTGCAGCTGTAGAATTTAATAAAACCTCAGGTTTGAGCTAGCAAGTGAAAAAAAGTATATTATTGGAAACTTGTGGTCAAACTTGAACCTTGAAGGAAATATTTTAGCACTATCACAATATTAAATTGCAATCATTATTTAATTTATCTTCTCTGAAATGACATAAGGGAAGTGCACCAAAAGTCCTATTTACCTAAGCCAGGAAATAAGTCAGTGATCAGCTAGGTGGATGAAGTAATTGAAAGCTGACAAGGGACAATATAATGCCACTATTGTAACAGCACTTAGAAGTATTGTTTGAATTTGACCTGCTTAGGAATAAATGTTGCACAGTTTTCATTTCATATCATATAAAAAAAAAGCAAAGAAAAAAGTGTATAGCAATAAAATGTGTTCCTTCTACTGAATTATTGATATTTTTCTTTAAATTGAAAAATATCAGCTTTGGCACATCTAGAGGAAAGGAATGTTCTCCACAATTACCAAGATTTTGAAAAAATATATAGATATATTAGAAATTAAGGTATTCACCAGTCAGTATTTCTGGTAAAAGTCTGAACCCCTGGGCAACCTGTGCATTTCAGTTGTCACTTTGAACTTTGGAACAAAGGGTAGACTGTAAAACCAGTTTATAAAAAGTATTATGAGATACCACAACTGACATTTTTATGACCTTATTAAACTACATCCAAGTGTCATAAATTATACATAATGAAAGTCAATAGGATCTCTGACTTGATTTTAATATTAGGAACATGCTTATTAGTTTAAGGATTTTTGTGAATAAAAGGTGTATTTTTGTTGTTTTCTTGCTTTAGCAACTGATGTTTTGTGGAAGTCATAAATGCCAGATTACATTACATTTTTTTTGTTCATATAATAATATTGTTAGTAAATTACTTGGGAGTAATGAGCAGTTTTTCTCACTAAGTAAAGCTAAAACTGTTAATTTACACTCAAAGTATTCCGCATTCTCATGACAAACATCGACTGACCACATTTAGATATGTAAACTAAATCGTGGTTCAGAAAAAAATTGTGTCTTTCAAGAATGAATACTCAGAAAATCTTGTAACTTTTTTCCCCCAATGCCATGTCTCTGCAGTAAGAGAAGAGTTGCAGATGTCTGTTCAAAGTAAACCAGTTTTTAGATCTGATAGTGTTTTAGATGGACGGCTTATGCCTAAAAGTAGCATAAAAATGTGTTGATATATATCAGAAGCAGAATGCTCACCACAGGAGGATATTATCTGTGCTGTTCTCTTGAGAACATGAGTTAGCTGTACCACATTGAACCAACAGTCCATCTGAGCCAGCAGTCTGCCTCCAGTGCTACCCAAAAGAAAAGTCTAAGGGAGAAGATAAGAGTCGTGAGAGAAGAGCAGGCACTTATGGGACTTCCTCTTTGCCCCATCACTCATGATTCATCCAGTTATTTGCAGCACTGGGAGGGAGAGTTAGAGAAAATGCTTCTTAGTTGCAGAGGTGGTTTTGGCAAATATTTGGTTCCTGTCATAAGAAAATGAGTGATGTTTGCTATTTGTACATCTATATTCTGTGTAGCCAGCCTGCCTCACTTTCCTGAGCATTGGATACAGCAGCCCTCTGTTCCCCAGAAGTCAGACACAACGGCCTGGACCTGGGGATGTGGTGGTGCCAAGGATCCCTCAACATGTCTGCTCAAATGCACATTAACCATATCTTCTGAGAGGTCCCAGCTACTGACAAGTCCAGGTGATGTAGGTCTGAAATCCAGCAGTTTGCTGTTCACAGTAGCCAGGAAAAGATCTTCTACCCATGATAGCATGCCTCCAGTGGGATGGTCAGAAGGGATATCAGTGCTACAGTCAGCTAAAACTCCTGAAAAAGTGTAAACAGAAACCAGTTGTCAGGATATAGACAAAGTTGTGGCTGATGTTCAGGTGTGCTTAGTGAAAATTTTGCTTTTATAGAGAGAACAGAAGGATCTCATGTTATTCTCCTAACAGAAATTTGCTTTAAAAAAAGAGAGGGACTCAAACTACTACAATGCCAAAAATATGTTGTGGCTGTTCCTGAGACTTGTGTGTCAGAAAACACCATAAAATTCACACAGCGTACTTTAAGCATTTGAAATTTTGATAAATTAGCTGGGCTGAGTTGTCCAAGAGGAATGGCAACAATTTTTCCTCCACAAGTTTTCCTTATGTTGCAGGGAGAATTGCCATTCTGCACTGGGAGCTATAATTTTTGTGGACACCTAGGGTGACATTTTCTCTCCCATTTTTTTCTGCAACATCCAGTATTCTCCATTCTCCACATCTGTTTATCAAGGTCCAGAAGAGCACAAGGTGGTCCTGCAAAGACAGCCCCACTGACAGCTCTTCAGGGAAGGAGCTTTCTTATACCCTTTCCTGATGGTCACTGGCTAAATGCCATGATGTAGTCCATAAATGGTCATAGATGGAGAATGTGAGTTTTGTTATCTTGTAGGTTTCTTTAAAATATCAAAAAGAAAGTCAAAGCTTAGTCTAAGCCTTGGGAGGGAAACAAAGTTGAAAACAGTGAGGCAATCAATGCGTTATTAGAGAATTTCACACATAGACCTGCTCCAGGACTGCCAGACTAAAGGGCAGAAGAGAAGAGAAGAGAGAAGAAAGAAGAGAGAAAAGAGAGAAGAGAGAAGAGAAAAGAGAGAAAAGAGAGAAGAGAGAAGAGAGAAAAGAGAGACGAGAGAAGAGAGAAGAGAATCCCCCCCCAAAAAAAAAAAAACCAAAAACCTAAATAAACAAAAAAAACCCTCAACCACCAAATACACTGGAAAAAAAAAAAAAAGAAACAAAAAGAAAATAAAAAGTAAAGATGCAGAGAAACACAGAGACATCAGAATGCCAGAAATAACAGACTTCTAAAATCTGGGCAAGTCAGAAAAATAAGAAAGATGTATTTGTAACCAGAAACAGAGATATAAACATAGACAATCTGTCGTGAGTGAAGTAGTCTCAATCAATGTATAACTACTGTTTTCTGTTATGATTGCACAATTTGTCCCCATTAAATAGTCTGCCTAGCAGAAGATTGTAGCTTTATCAGCTCATCTACTAAATGCCTGAGAAAGAGGAGGAATGAACTCTGAAGCAGCAGAGCAACAGGAGGAGCACCTGTTAAAATAGATAGCAATTTCTTACAGATACCATTAAGCTGCATCTGCGTATAGGAACTCCCCGTACTGAAAGCAAGAAATGTTAAAGAAATTCTCAGAAGGACAGTATACCTGCTGTATGAATGACTGGAAAGCTGTAGTCCATTTTGCCTTTTAAACCATGTGTGAGGTGTAGCAGCCTTAAACAAAAGATCATTTGCAGAAGTGGGAATGGAGATGATATCTCTGCAGGGGCTTTTAAGGAGCCATAGGGAGAAACTAGTAAAGCTAAGAAGATAAGGTAAAAAAAGATGGATGCATAACAGTGGGATATATCTCACTGGAAATTAGCCCTCTAAGTTTAGGCTGCTGGTGGGACATACTGTTTTGAGGTCTCAGTTTAATTGATAGAAAACTAAGGAGGGTAATTCTTTCCTTATTTTAATTAATTATCCTAAGAAGAAGAAATAATTCCCTCTTGGCCCAGCCTATCTTTCTCCACTGTCTGAGTGCTTGAAACGGTGGATTTCTGACTCCCATGCTGAACATCCACTGAAGCATAGTTTGTGGCAGAAGATGGTCACGGCAATACACAACCAGTTACATAGAACAGAAACCTGGGAAGCAAGAAAGATGACTGAGCAGCGATTATAGTAGAGAATTAAAATGGAAGTGATCCTCTATTTCACATCAGTTCAAAAAGAGCAACGATGTAAAAAAAATATTACAGAGTAAATGAAAATAGTTTTTTTTCAAACTGAAATTTTTGAAGAAATGAAGGTTACTCAGAGAACAATAAAACACATGCTCTTGGAAATACCTGCTAAATGTGGAAATAAGTTATCCTCACCATGTGGAACCTGTACATGTAACCCAGGTTTGTGCCTAAATTCGCCTGCTAATCAAAGTCTTATCATGTCCCAGAGCCTAAAAATCCCAAGATGGAAAAGTTCTGTTTCTTCACTGGCAAATCATAGCTCAGAGATGTGTTAAGAATAGGGCTGTTAACTCTAGATAATACTCAAAAAAATCGATAATATCATTAAAAGTAAGCTTATAAACCAATCACGAGAACTGCTGTGGTAGCCTCTCACTCTGAAGGGCACAAGATAGGGTGAGGGGTGTGTAGTGTAGCAGGGGCTAGTTTGCATTTCAGATTACTCTTCCTTCCAAATGTGCTTCCTGGCTCCATCCAAGGTACTTCTGGGTTCCTTGAAACTCACAAAGTGAGTTACATTGTCAGACAAGACAATCTCAAGTGGAGAGAGTAGAGGACAGGCCTCTGTGCTTTTCTTCCCCCTCAGCTGTGGAACAGGGCAGCCCATCGCTGCCTCCCCACTAAGGGCATCCCCGTTTGCAGAGAGGTGACTGCAGCACATCAGTGCACAGCAGCAGCCTGGTGGGATCACCGACCAAAGGCAAGGTCTTGAGCTCACACCTGGTATTCAATGCAAAAATTGTTGCAGCCAGCTCTGCAAATCGTATGTAGCTGCAGACACTGTGTTTTTTGATGAATGCATAATGAAAATAGGAAAGATGCTGTTCATTAGGGAAGAAAATGTAGACTATTGGAAGGGTGCATATACTATATCACTATAATATTACTCGTTACTACATTACTGCTATTACTATATTGTTCATTACTATATTATTAATTTCTACCAGAGAAAGTGATGATTGTGTTGCATAATTTTAATTTGATATTGCTGTTTTCTTGAAAAAAGATACCATTTCTAATGCCTAGAGCATTAGAACAAATATTAGAACAAAAATATTAGATCAAACAACTGTGTTTTCTGAAAATGTTTCCCTTTTGGAATTAAGATGGTCAAATCTGAAAATGACGTATTTTTGTATTCTTGCTTAACACACACATTTTCTATCGGTGGTGTATTTTTTATGTTCAATTACTATCTTAGAAATACAATTTACATTTTCTTAGTTAGCAACAGCATCCAGTTTGGTAATAATACCAAACTTCAGTAACAAAAGCATTGCTTGCATTCGTTTGGAGGTCAATATGTATATTCTTGATCACCCAATTAATGTCATACGTATGGATTTCACTCGAAGCTTTGCATTCTGAGACAGGACTAACAACAAACAGCAATGTCTGTTGTGCAGTATATCATCTCCTTCCTTTTGTAAAACATATAAATGGCCTTTCCTGTCAGGGTAACCGTTGATGTTGAAAGGAGATGCAAAGACTGTCTATGGATCTTTACTAAACTCAATTCAGGTGTCTTTTTCCCCAATGGATCAGTAAAACTGAATTTTTATTCTTCTTTTGAAATATCTGTTTTGGAGGTTTTCCACGTTTCTTTATAAATGTGTAGACATGTCTTACAGTCAGGGTTTATATAGTGCATCCATCTGTAGCTCCAGGTGTCTGAAGCTGGTCTCTAGGCACTGATAACATAAGGTGTGGTCTACAGAGGAGGGATTTTATTAGTTACATCTTTTGCTACTTGAGGAAGGAGAGCATATAATTTCAGACACTTTGATGCCTTAAAAAAATGTGAAGTATGTTTAAGGCATCAAAGAGACTGAAATAGAGGAAAACAGCATGAAACTTGAAGTTTTGAATAAAGCAGGACTTCTAAATGAGTTTAAAAAAACCAAACAAAACTTAAAAGAGATTAAAATAAAGAAAAGGAGGGAATGAAGAAACAAGGCCTACCATAAGAAGTGCTGGTGCTTTCTGAACTGCATGCTATAAAACCTGCTGAAGAAGCTAGACAGAAAGAGAAAGAAGAAATGCACAAAATCAATGACTGTGTAAACATCATTGTGTGAACAGTCTTTTCTGCAATTATTTTCTTCCACATTATTCGAAGTTGGTGAAGCTGCAGCCCATGATCAAGACCTAGTAGCAGCACGGAAATACACATCACAAGAAGTTGCTGTTCACAAGAGATGTGCTCTGACATATTACGCACTCATTGACAGCTACCAGTGTTCTGCCCTTAGGACCTAATCCTGTAGTCCATGATACTGATGGAAATGTTAGCATTACTGTTATTTGGCTATGAGATGGAAAGACTTGACTTGAGGCTGGCAGTAAGGCAGGGTGAGTTACCCAGATCTGGCCAGAGCCATCTCTGCCCAGCCTCCTGCCTCTGCCAGTGTGTTGTGGAAACTTGGTGAGAGTGAAAACTCTGTCCCTGTGGCTCTGAGCTCCAGCACCTCTTAAAAAACTTTGCTCTTCTTGCAGGTCAGTCAGTCCTGTGCATTAGTGTAAACCAGGGACAGGCTGGTTCGAAAGCTGAGCCTGCCTTTGCACTCCTTTCCACCTTGGGCCATTGCTTACATGGCACAGTTGGTGTTTGGGAGATTTGTCACTTGCCCAGTGTGACTTGCAGCTAAGGTCAGCTGTCTGAGATGGTAGGGATCAGAAAAAGTAAAGCTCTGCAGGTAGGAGCATGTCTGCTGAGGGGATCTATGGACAGTAAAGGTGTGTGACAGCAAATATGCATGTGTAGGCACAATAAAATGAACTTGTTATTCCAGCTTAGATGAGGAACCATCAGAAACATTGCTATTTTAAGGTCTCAAAATTTGCGTTTCAATATCAAAGCATTGTTGGCTTTATATGCCACTATGTACTATATACTGCCAAAGTAGGGGTCTTGTCAAAGATGAGGACATTTGTTTCAGTTCTTTCTGATCGTGTTATACTGTGGTGATTTTCCTACCATATATCCTCAGGGGGAAGAGCCTCAGCCTTGTCACCTGTGTGTGCCCTTGAAAATGCCAAAATTGCAAGAGGAAAAGTTTCCATGACTGTTCATGCTGGGGATAGTTCTACAAAGCACTGAGCAGCTACAGTTCAGTGCAGAAATTAATATCAAGTGCCAGCTTAACTCTAAACTCTGTCTTCATATGAACAGTGGGATGAAGGACATTGACTTTTGACTACACCTGCATAGAAAGGGCTCCCAGAATGGTAGTGGCACACTCCCAACATCTGCTCCTTCCATTGAACTTAGCTGTAAATTGAAATTCCATTGCAGTGTTTTTAGACTCAGTTGAAGTAAGGAGACTGTCAGAAATCCTCTTTAAACTCACCCTTATCCAAACAGGAAGCTGACCTCTAACACCCGGACGTAACAGTACACCAGTGGAAATTTCATTATCCCCGTTTCAGCTGTACTAAGTGAAAATTAATTGTGTAATTATCTGGATGAGCGCATGTGTAAAATTTTACAATGTGCCAGTTAGATTAAGTAATGTGTTAGTGGCATGGTTTAGTGCAGAGTCAAGGCTGTCTTATAAAAACGGCATAAGAAGTCTGACAAGATTTGAAGGAAAAGAACACATGTCTGAACAAATGTTAACATGAGAAAGTAATGTAATACTTAATACCATAACCTGAGTAAGATTTTAGCCTCCTCTGATGGAAGTTTATCTGGCACAGGAGAGATCTTTTGTCTATCACTTTAAAACCAGATAATAGTCAAAATAGATAACTGATTACAATATCAAGCTATTTTTACCTACTTTGTACTGTACCTGCTTTATACCTCTTTCATCTGTACAGTGAAATGTTTCTTTTTTTTAACTAAGTAAAAAAAAAAAACTAAAATACAGAAGTAAACACAGTACTTGAGAAATGCAAAATGCTGATCTCAACTCCATAAAGAATTGAGGGACAGATTTTTTGGGACTCAAGGAAATCTTAATACAGTTGTTTAGAAGAAACCATTTTCATTTCAAAGCCAAAGACTTGTTTGGATAACAAAATCACTGGGCAAAACGTGCTGCCTTGAATAAGTCTACTCCTTTGAGAAGTAATACTATCTTTAAAAAGTTTGGTAAGTAATATATTAGGTTCTATCAGTCTTACTGCCAAAAATTTTTGTATAGAGTTAGTTTAGCAATACCAAATAAATACACTGGTAACATATCTTAAAAACAGATAAATGAAATTAATTTATAATGGAATTTCAGTGAAATCAATAGAATAGAACATGTGCAGGAAGTCTTGGTGTTACAGTGAGAAGTCCCACAGCAGCACTTTGCTGCTAAATCTGGATGGAGACAGGAGATTATCCAGACGCTTCCGTACACAAACGAGAGATGCGCAGAGGAATCAAATTTGAGTTAGTGCCTGACATGGATTTTAGGTATGGTGGTATCATGCTCGTAGGAGGGAAAAGCTCAAGACTTTCATTTCTTGTTCAACTTAATCTCTGAAAGGCTTGTGAAAACACAGAATTTTTAGTATTACAGTTCAGTTTTTATCCGTAATTAATCCACCAAACATTTTGAGAAAAGGGGCAATACAAAAGGTAAAAAAATTAAAAAATTTAAACTAGACAAAAAACAAGCAGGAGAGAATGCATGTGATTCACAGATACACCATTCTATTTCCTTCTTACAACCTAAGATCTTGGTCTCACATGCCTTCGCAAAAGTCCAGATGTTGACTCAATATATTACTATATTAACAAATACGGATGTTTGAAATGGGACAACACACGATGATGTAGAAAACACCTAGAGAGACAAGTCTGTGTCCCAGAGGTTTCATCTTCTTCACCATGCTGTTGCAAGAGGGATGGGGGAAGGGCTCTGGCATGTAGAGGGAATAGAATGTTTCTCTTCCAAGCTCGCTATTCATCATTTGTTCTGGTCTGGGCTGTGACACAAGATAGGTGACCACACAGGAGCACAGTGTAGCTATAGGAGAATGTTTAAGTCAATAAAAAGTGTTTTTGTAAAAGAAACTGACCTGCAAGCCTTTTTGGCTGTATTAAGTTTAAAGCCTCTGTCTGTAGCCTGTGAGCAGGGCTGTTAGAAATGCTCCCAACTGAGATAACTCCAGGCCTGATGGGGCCAATGGCAAATGATTTAACTTGGAAGTGAATTAAAGAGAGCCATGACTACTTCTGCTAATCTCATCCCAAGGACCTCTGTGCATTTCTCGGTTGATGGGAACAGACACAGAGAAGGCTCCTGCTCCTCAGCATCCAAACACAACTGAGTTGTCATCCGACGATGTCCGGGGCTGAGTTGACATCAAGAGTGGGAGTAAAGGGCAAATATGTGGCCAACAGCCAGGGACTACTGAAGCTCATAGTCAAAAGCACCCATCACCCCAGAACCCAACACCTCTCTCACCCACCCCCCAACAGCAGAAAGGCCACTCACCTTGCTTTGCCAGGCTCTCACACCCCAAGCATACAGCCAAAGAGTGCCCATGCACCTCTCCTTGCTGCCAGCTGGGAGACATTCACCTCCAAAAGTACAGGAAATCAGTACATCTATGAATACTTCAATGAAGAACTGATATTTAGAGAAGGGCACAAAGAAATCCAAAATCTTTCTGACTTTAGCTTGACAAGTAAGAATACCATTTGTCAGGCTAAATATAGTTTTTAACCAGATTGAGCAATTATGGAATAAGTGTGGAATTATATTGGTAGTTGCTGATATGGGATAGTGTTCTTAATGCTGTTTAGCAGTAGAAAGAAATAAGATGTTTTTGATGGTGGTGACCAGTAAGGATTCCAAAAATTATATCACTCAACTTCTAAGTATTTTTTGTTTTGGTTTTGGGAGTTTTTTTAACCTTCAGTATTACTTCTTTTCTCCCAAGCTGCCTCCAAAACACAAGTCCTGCTTTCATGGTGTTTCTTCTGAACCTACAGACCTTAGCAACACAATGTCACCTCCAAGTGGCTTGAGTCAGTGAGCAGTGACCTATCCCGCACCCTTCTGCCTGGAGGTGCTTTTGTTGCTTTCTAACAAGCTGTCCTTGCTTCTTGTAGAAACTACTATCAGAGTGGAAAGGAAAGTCCTCTGGGACCAGAAGAGCAGTAAGAGGCAGGAGAAATTATTTCCCTGCTGCCTGGTACTCCTGCAGCAAGTGTCATAAATGCTTCTGTGATGCTGAGGCAAACCAGTTCTGATTCTTTCCATACCATTTGAACCTGGTTTGAACAGGAGAGTAAAGCTTTTGGAAAGATTTGCCCTTGACATTCATATTGGGCATTCATGTGGGGTGTAGGTTTGCTTTGGGGTTTTTTTGTTCAAAAACACCCCCTGTTGGCTAAGGTGTAACTTTTTCGCCAACACCAAAGCTTTCACATAACATTGGAAAACAAATGGTCTCGTATTGCTCTTTTGGCAGTTTATTAATGATAGTCATATTTTATGCACTTTATGGGTTATTGACTCTTTTGTCTTCTAAAAAGACAGGAAACATACGCTGAATAAAATCAATGAAGTGTGAAAAGCATTATCTACACTCCACAAAGAAAAAGAAGCCTATAAAAAAGGCCAAGAGCAGGAAGCAGCAAAGGGCAAGATATTCCTCTGTGGAAAAAAAAAGTAAAATAATACTGTCACTAAGTTAAAAATAAACTATAGAATATCAGATCTTAGAAAACATAACATATTTTCCTGAAGAACAGAAATCTAAGACAGCAAAGGGAATTCTTTTTTTTTACTGTTCCACTTTTATCCTAGAGATCTGAGGAAGTCAAATGAAAATTTCCTGGCATCCTGGGGCAATAAAATAATCTCAGTCTCCTTGTGAAACCACATTAGTGTGGAGATTGAACAGAAGTTCTTTGAGAACTGTAAGTGCTATGTAAGCATCATTTTTCCCAGGAAACTAAGGCTTTGCTTATTTACACTGAGCTATGCTACTAGTGTAATAAGAAATAAACTGCTATGACAGACATAGGCAGACCTGGATACCTATCATGTAGGAGAAACACACGAGCCCCCAGATCTGTGATGAAGTTGATCATCCTGGTAAAAAGCATTGAGACTCCTGAGGACAGTGTCTCAGCACATCACAGAGTCTTCTCTGCATCCAGTATCCATGTGCTGAAGAATCAGGATGGATTTCAGCGAGTTCAGAGCATACTTCATCAAATCAAGGCCTCTTGGTTTTCCACTAGCAGATTTTTTTGCTGCTTAGAAATAAGCCAAAGTAGGTCAAAACAAGAAAGTAGCCTGATATAGATCTGACTTATTTTTATTGATAATACAATTAACTTCAGGTGATTGTTTGTTTATGAGCTCTACCTGCAGATATGTGCCGGTATCTGCAGGTAGAGCTGCAGATGAAGTAACAGGACTTCTGGGTTAGGGCTTTCACTCCCCTGGAATCATAGCATGGTCAGGGTTAGAAGGGACCTTAAAGATCACATAGTTCCAACCCCCCTGCTGTGGACAGGGGCACCTTTCACTGGATCAGGTTGTTCAGAGCTCCATCCAACCTGGCTTTGAACACTTCCAGAGATGGAGCATCCGCAATTTCTCTGGGCATCCTGTTCCAGTGCCTCACCACCCTCACAGACACCGGCTCTATAAAGGTAAGGCAGTCTCACCACTGCTGTCTAGGACTACTGTGTTGCTGATTCATGAGAAAAATGCACCAAATGCTGTCAGGGAACACCAAGAGAAAAGCAACAGCCCCTGGCAGCTCCTCTGCTTTTCTCTCCTGCAACTGTCAAGGAACGTGCTCCTTCAAAACAGTAGTTCCTGTGTTGGTGGCAAGAGCGTTAAGACTTCTTGAGTTTCAATTCCTCTCTTTTTTTTTAAAACTGAGCTGTTGCAAGAGCACTTTGAAATTCCTCATATTTTTCAAAAGTGAGACAGTTTTTCCTGACTCCTCACGTAGTAGCATCAGAGACAACAGAGCTACAAGGGTAACTGGAGCCTACAGCTCCCGTAAACACTGCTGGTTAATACAGCTGAGGTTCTCCCCTACTCCCCTGTACCTTTTAAATACATTATAATTAATAATGTTAGATTTGCACACGGGAAAAGAAAGCCACTAAAATGGTCCTGTAATCAATACACTTGCTGCTATTAAAACATAAGGAAATATGTGCAAATACATTTTAAAGAAAAAACTAGTTTCATGTCATTCAAACGTTCTAATTTGTCATGGAAACTTATATCCAGGCACTAATAAGTTAAGAATGAATACACTGTATAACACTCCTTACTCATCTCAGCAATACACATAACATCAAAAGCATGTAAACAACATGCAAAGCTAACTGAAGGCCCTGCACAAAGGAGTCCTGAATATAAAACTACCACCAACCTGAAGAACTTTGTATCTCAAAACTGCTCCAGCTATCATGTCTCCCAAATTTTTCATTTTTCTTATGTGTTTCATTTTTCTTATATAGTTTCTCCCACAGTAATAACATCTGAGGACACTGACCAGTTTGGAAGGCAGCAGGTGGTATATGAGAAGACTTGAAAAGAAATTTGACTGCATTTATACAATTCTAAGAGAAACAGCATCAAGGAATCCTTAAGAGACACTCTGCTCACAGGAAAGCAGAATTTAATAAAACAGAGAAGTTGGATTCCTCTGTCTGGTGAAATATCATGCTCCAGGGAGGTTACTGTGCTCTTTTGACATCTGCAACATTTATTCCCACAAGTCGATGGCACAAAATGTTTCTGCAGTTTGACTACTGATCAAAGGCTGCACAGCTGCAATATTCAGTCATGTTTTGTGAAGGTCCCTTGCCCCTGCTGATTCTTTTCCTTCTCTGCTATTTCTTCACATGCCCATTCAAACTACCCTCTCCCAGGGAAAGCAGCCAGCACTCATGCCAAATCAGCAGCACAACACTGCCTGGCGATTTTCAACTCAGTTTCTGAAAAAAAGCCAACCTTTTACTGCTTCTGCTGCTCCATATATACCTAACACACATATATTTGTCAAGTTGACTCTGACTGGTTGGGATTTCCTGCCGAAACCGTTTCTCTTTGCACTTACCCACCTTTCCTATGCTGATACCTCTTTCCTCCACCAACCCAAGCATAGGACATCTGGTTCACCGAACATACCATCCCTTTGATTGTCTCAGAAATAATCCCGTGTCTTCTCTCAGCTGATCTTGCATCTGATGGAGGCAAGTTGTTTTTTCTCATTCTTAAATACATACTTTTTTATTTTTCAGTGAGTTTTTTAAACCTTCTGTTAGTTAGAATTAATGGCTAGTGATGGTCTATTCACCACAAAATTTCTTGCCATTTACTACAGATGTCAAGACTGGCACAGGAAACTGTTAGAGGCAATTGCAAGACTTATTGACTTGTTATATAGTTGGAAAAATTTTCAAATTCAACTTAAAATGTCTTTATTTGCTTTGTGAATTATACAAGTCTTCAATTTCTAAATGGTAGCCTTCATCTCAGTAAGTGACTAGTTTGCAAATGTTATTAGCATCACTTTGCTCCTGAGGACCTTAGGTACCAGAGCATCAGACCCAGTAAGGGGCTGCAAAGCTCATCTCTGGGCCAAGACTTCAGACATGAAAGATAGGAAAAAAGGGTTTCATAAATGTAAAGAACTGGAGACACCCACGACATGCTGAGGGCCCCCAGATAGGCTGTTTCTGAAATCTTCTCTATATCCTGGATTAAAGGTTTGAAAATTTTGCCTAGATTTAGGAATGTAGGTTACCCCTGTAATGGTCTTTCTGACCCATACTCCAAATAGCACTGATCATGCTTCACATGCCTTCATGGTAAGGGCACTCTCCCAGGAGGGAAAGACTGTGGCTCGAGTCCTGCCTTTGCCAGACAAAGCTCAAACTCAGCTCTCTTGCTTTCCAGAAACTATGCAATTATAGTGGCCCAAAAAGAGCTCATTAGCCCTCAGCATCAGGCTCACTGCCCTGAGGTCAGCTTACCCAGTGCATTTTCCTGAAGGGAGATGAGTTTTAACACTTGTTTAAATGCTCTGCTAAACTGGGTTAATAAAGAAAAGAGACCAACAACCACCTCACGGCTCTATGAGAACCATTATATCTGAGGTGTTGGGACTGTGTGGTCGTAGAGCCAAAATACATTTCTATGTTAAGAAGAAAAAAGATCCAAAGTAATTATGAAACATAATATACCAATAATATTTGGATAAGTTTAATTTAAAATACTGCTCTGTCTTTACATTGGGCTGATTGGAGCCTGTGATTCCAGCCATGAAGAGAGGGCATATTTCAGTGAACATTTGGCCAAAATCAGAAACCTCCCTGAGAACAAGGGTGCAGGTCAAGAGTCAGGAGGAAGTTGCGGGCTGGCTAAAGCCCTATCATACTAATAATGCAAAGCATGTTTTTCTTTAGTTTCAGTTTAACTTCAGAGTTACAGCGGTTTACTGTTCTGTGGTACAATATTTTTTCCCTTAGTCTCACAGTCAGATTAATTCCTGAAAGGCAGTGCAATGAAACTTTTGATTTAAGAGATTTGCTGAGGAAATCTAGATTGAAACTCAAGGTTTAGCCAGTACATAAATCAAAGGTGGGATCACTTCAAAGATTCCTTCATCTATTTGGCACAGACTTGGTTCATTTAAAACCTTCTTTCTCATAATTGTACCCTTATTAAGATTTGAACATTTATAAAATGAGGAATGAGGTCTCATAGAGTTTTCTCTAATCACTTCCCCTGAAAATAAAAGTGTACAGAGGAACAGTGAACACAGGAGAGAACAGGTCATCTCCTGGCTATGATGACTACTGATTTTATGGAGTCCTGTCTTAGAAGTAAGGCTCTGCAGTAAAGTTGCTTCCTGGCTCTGCCATAGATTTCCTGTGTGAGACCAATTCAGTTAATCTCTTAGGGCAAAAGTCATCCCATCACAGTTCAGGAACTTAGTTGAAGTGCTGAAATTAGGAGCCCATTTACCCTATGTTGTCTTTTTCACTTAAAGAAATGTAGCAAACCTTACCTGTTTTGGTTGTCAATAGAGGAATCCTTAAATACTAACTTTAGAGAAGTACCCTTAATTTTTAATGTTTATAAGTGTGAGGTTTAAGCATTTACATTCCCCGTTCCTAAACCAGGAATGTTCTAGTTTCTTTCTTCCTGCTCTCCACATTTCTTTTTTTTAGTCTTTAATCTTTCAGAGAAACCCATTAGTACTGGGTTTTTGAATTGTCAGAGTTCCTTCACATGCTCAACATATCTACATAAACTAAATTGCAAGCTCCTTGGAGCAGGACTTTCCAATTGCTGGAAAGGAGACTGTAAAAGAAGAGTGTCAGATATGACAAGTATCTTGTGGTTTTGCCTTAATGCTTGCACATGCATAATTGGAGGAACTAGAGAATGTCAAAGGCCAAAGACCTTAAATAACATTCATGTGTTTCCTCAGCCTCCCAAGAGCCTTTCCATCCCTGTAGGGGACTTCATGTGGCTTCTCCAGTTTGGCTCATCATCCTCAGTCAGGCACTCAAGCAAGCTGTGGCATCTGACCCAGGGGAAAGAAGGCAACAAGGACAAGCAAGAGCAGAAAACAATGTCCAAAAGAGAACAGGTGAAATAAGGGAAAAGAGGTTACTTGACAGTAACCAGAGCAAATATTTGCAATGAATTTCATGTAGGGATCCCAGTTTTGTAATAGGTATATGTGATGAATCAGAGTTAAAGTTTAGGCAGATTGAAATATCTGAAGGAAGATGTAAGCAAACCTTGACACTAACGGTCACAAAAATAATTTTCTGTGACTCCATCAACCCTTTTGTCTGAACTGGTAGAATAATGCAGGACCAGCAGCAAGTAACTTGTGACTGCTAACATAAGAAACCTGGGATTGCTGACCAGTGGATGGGCCTCGCTTAAGCCAGAATTCTGTTTAGAGTTCAGATAATTTCAGTTCAATATTAATTACAACAAATACTCGAAAAACTCAAGGGAAATTCCTATAGAATAATCAGAAAAGCCTAAAGATTCCCAAGCCTTAATTCCAAGGGTAGTAAAAAAAAAAAAAAAAGAAGGGAAAAAACTCCACATAAAATGATGACATTACACATGTAAACAGTATCGGTCTTTAAATAAATGGATTTTGATAAATATTTGACTGAATGAAGTGCCATACACTGTAGGAGAGTTGTATAAATAAGTTGAGATGAAAGTCCTTTGCAATGCAATAAATCATTTTTAAAAAAGTTTTGATATACAGAAGCAATGCATGCTCACATCATTAATTTTTCATACCTAACACTAACAAAGCACACACCATTACAAATACAGTAAGATCTATGTAAGAGCTGGTAATTTAAAGTTTTGACATAGTCCCCCTATCTATTCCTTGCTGGGTTCAACATTACAGGTTGTAGCAGTTTACTGTGCTTATTATTTCTTGATAAGTCACACTTCGAATCACTGCTCCAACAGATTTTATCCTCCTCATCCTCACTAGCTCACAGGACATCATGACCCAATTGCTAGCAACAGGGTAGTAGGTCCTGTTAACGAATCACTATAGTTGATTCCTAGAAACTGGAAGATGAGAACAGCCTTAGCTCCTTCACAGATGATGGATGCAGATTAGCAGATCTAAACAATTAGTTAGGGTGAGGGAATGAGCCCTTAGACAATTAGAGCAGTTAAGCATCCTGCTGACAGCTGTGGTGACAGCAGACAGTTAAAACTACACTTGATGAAATGAGAAAACTCTCTGCCTTTTTGATTTACAGACAAGTTTACTTATAGGCTTTAAGGTGTTTAACTACAGTGGTCACAAACCATGCACTAACATCCTTCTATCTGCAGCGGGTGCAAGCTGCCGTAGCTCAGCTCTGTCAGTGTCTGTCAGCTGCAGTTGTTTGAAAGAAGTAGGCAAACTTGTCAGGCAAAAGGAGACAAACTTAATGCTTGTGCTCTTACTGGTGCAGAGAAAAAAACCAGAGATTTAAAGCTTTAAGATATGTGAGGATCAGAGATGTTTTGTCCTCCCTCTCATTCCATATTTTTACATTAAAACCTGACATTTGCAAGCTTTTGTTTCAAGTCACAGGCAGCTGTTTGGTGAATGTGTTTTTTGGATTCCTTAAGAACAAATGACCCCTTGTTTTTAACCCTTTGATTTGGGAAGTTTGTATATCCAGGTGTGCGCTGTTCCTTTTCCACTCCCATTGTGCTACCATTACCCAGGAGAGAGATTTCAAATATTTGTGGTCAGTTCCATGGAATTTGTTTTAAATGCCAACAAAAATTAATTTGTACAAACTCTAGTGGCTTTTGTGTATGGGTTTTGTCTCAGAGTTGTTTTCTGGAGCCGGGGGGGAGAGGATGTTTTAAATGACTGTGCCAAGCTGAGAGGCAGATGTGAGTTTTCTTTGATCCAGGAGAGGATGCACTGTTGAATGTTTCAGAGTCTTCAGACAACACTCGTCCATGAGATCAAGGAGAAAAATGTATGTTACTATACATTTTTTCTCACTTAGATGTTAGAATTACCAGCTATTAAAAACTAAATTTTTACTGCATTGCTTCAAAGGGCATCTGGAAAAACAGGTAATCGCTTTCAATTGTTAAGGTGTGATAACAGCAACTTTGTGTTAAAAGAATCAATGTGAATTCTTACATCAGATGGGTGGAGCAATAGATGTCATATCTTTTAATACAACTAAAACTCTAAATATTGTCCTATTGGGTTAGGACAGCATAGTATCATTCATTTCAGCAAATCTGGAAGGACCTATTGACTCCCACAAATGCAGGGATGCCCTGCAGAGAGACCTCAACAAATTAGAGGACTGGGCAATCACCAACCATATGAAGTTCAACAAGGGAAAGTGCCGGATTCTGCTCATGGGATGGAGCAACCTTGGATGTACGTACAATCTGGGGAATGAGAGTCTGGAAAGCAGTGTTATGGAAAGGGACTGGAGGTCTTGGTCGATGGGAAGTTGAATATGAGTCAGCAGTGCCCTGGCAGCCAGGAGGGCCAAGCGTGTCCTGGAGGCATCAGGCAAAGCATCGCCAGCTGGTTGAGGGAGGGGATTGTCCCTCTCTGCTCTGCACTCTGAGGCCTCATCTTGAATGTTTGTGCAGTTTTGGGCACCACAATATAAGAAAGATATTAAGGTCTTAGTGTCCAAAGGAGATGAAGATGGAGAAGGGTCTTGAGGGGAAGCTGTATGAGGAGCAGCTGAGGTGACTCGGTCTGTTCAGCCTGGAGAAGAGGAGACTGAGGGGAGACCTCATTGCAGTCTATAACTTCCTTGTGAGGGGAAGAGGAGGGGCAGGCACTGATCTCTTCTCTGTGGTGACCAGAGACAGGTCCCAAGGGAATGTCCTGAAGTTGTGTCAGGGGAGGTTTAGGTTGGGCATTAGAAAAAGGTTCTTCACCCAGAGGGTAGTTAGATACTGGAACAGGCTCCCTAGGAAGCTCCAGGTCAGAGCACAAGTCTGACAGAGTTCAAGAAGTGTTTGGATGATACTCTCAGGCACATGGTGACTCTTGTGGATGGTCCCATGCAGGGCCAGGAGTTGGACTTGATGATCTTTGTGGGTACCTTCCAACTCAGCATATTCTGTGATTCTGTAATAGCTAGTAACAATAGGACTTATCATTAAAAATGCGTAATATTTCCCTGGTTTCTGGTTTTATTATAAATCTGAACCTCAGCTGGTATTTGACAGTGTTCACTGAGATGTGAAGCAAACCTCTATTTTGTGCATGCCAAGCAGTCCTAACTGAAGGTTTCAAAGTGAACTTTTAATAGTGTTTCACTTTGGCTACATTTACCTGTGATGCTCTTAAAGAAAGTGCAGTGGGTGCAGATCTACACTAGATGAACTTGGTCCGCTTCAGTGGATGAAAGGCATTGACATCACTAGGATATCTTGGGAAGTTCTGCAGGAGGAGATCTTGCTCTATTTGATTAGTTGTCTAGAAAACAATATTTTTTTCAAATGCCTAAGGCTTTAAATTTTGTAGAACTTCCCCCACTAGTATTAGGAGTAATAGTCAACATTGAGTTAAACTGAATTTTGAGAGAGATTTCATCGTGTAAGCTTCTTGGCATTCAGTTAAGAAATCAACTCTATTTATCTTTTTATTGTTAATGTTTTTGTCTTAGGTAAGCCACTTGGATAATTCATTGATATGTTTGCATGGGGAAAACCCTGTCTATACAATGTGAGCATGTTTTGATTGTTTCCTGAAAGACGTAAATAGGTTTCATTATATAGGAAAAATTGTTTCACTTTTACATGGAAACTACTGGGAATGGTTAAGAACTGTGAGAGACTATCAACAAAGCAATATTGTTACAAAATGCAGAAGGTAATAAGTAATTAGGTTAATTATTCACTCACGCGATGTTAGTGATACTTGACTAAGGAACAAATGTTGAAGCAGAGCACAATATTCATCCCAACACAGAAGGTCTGAAAATGCAAGTCTCCAGTGTGACAATCCAACTCCTGAAATTTGGGATCTTTCTCCAGTTAAAATAATGCAGTGCTGAGCTCACTTTTCTTCCTATTTCTTTGTCTGCTAGGGACACAGTTAGCATTTTAGTACTTATTGCTGGCACTTTACAGAGGTCATCTCTTTCCATGATTGTCTTCGTAGACAGATAAAGTCTTCCACTCAGTAGGACAGTCTCTCACAGTGTGGAAAGGACTATCACCTGCAAGGAATTGCTCCAAGGCAAATCAAGAAATGAGCCAAATCAGGTCTTTTGCCCAGTTGATTAATAATCAGATAAGGACACAACTCACCTCCTTTTCATCTCAAAAGTGAGGATTAATTCCAGATTTGGATTTCAGATGAGTGTTTTCATTTAATCTAGGAAACAAAGGAGAAAACAGATGTTACCACATAAAATCAGCATTTTTATTATAGTATAAAGTGTAGGTATCTGGACCCCATGACTGCCTAGGGGCATCACAATAATAATTATCCATTAATAGTTTTTGTTTGAAGAAGTTCAGATTCCCCTATAAAAATAACTTTACCAATTATTTTAGAAGACATAACTGAGAGACCCTGACTTCCTCATCATTAAGAAAGGTGTGGATAAAATGTAAGTCTCCTGATCTGTATAATACCCTGTCCTCTACTCCTCCATATGGAAGCTCCAACAGAGGTGAACAACTGCCCCAGCTATTCTGTCCTGAACAGCAGATGACCATATCTATGACATACAGGGATATACAAGCTGTCAGCAAAGAATGTCACATGTAAAGCAAGCAGCTAACATCATCTAATCTACTTTTTGGGTTGGTATTTGTGGTTTCTTTTGTTTTTATTTGGTTTTAGATTTTCTTTTTAAAGAGGAGATATGACTCAGTACAAACAGGTTTCACTTCACCTGCAATCATATGTGCCCCAATAGGACAGATTAAGGAGGAATGGGTGAGGACCTGGCATGGTCCCCTCATGGAAATTTTGGTAAGGCATCAACCTGCACTGAGGGATAAAGCAGATCGTTGCAGGATAGCTTGAGTCCAACTCTGCTCATATGTTTTTGCTGTTGCTGTTCACCCTCCAGGAAAGTCATTCAGTTTGGTGCCTCAAAGCCAGCTGGCACAAAGACTTTTGGATAGCACAGCAATAGATGTGGTACAAGAAGACGGATAGTACCTGAAACACAACTCTTCCACAGGTGCTGTAGGTCTGGGCACTGGGGCCAGCAGTAGATTTGCTGGATCATAATGTTCACTGCTAGCATTGCTTTTCTTTTTGCCTTCTCGCAGATGTGTTTTCTCCTAAATGCACCTCTCTTCCTCTCTGAATCCTGATATCAAGTCTTGGTCCCTACTTTCCATCTGATCACTCCAGAGCACATCTTTCCCTCTCTAACCATCAAGGGTAGAGGTGACATCTTCCTCCCACCTTCACTTTCCAATTTGTTTCTTTGTCACCCCTTTCTTTCTGCAGGCTACTGGGAGGAGAACTGGACCAGGTTGTCTTCTGAAGAGGTGCTGCCCAGACTTAAACCAAGCCCATATGTCGTAATTGTAATTCTGGACTCCACTGTTGTGGAAAGCTCTTCGTTTTATTGTCCCTTTTAATTATGAAATCCTTTCCTCAGTAATTCACTGTGACTTGGTAACTGACTCCACATGGTTACGACGTGACTGTCCTGATTGAATTACTGGAAGTACAGAGCAGGATGAGCCACATGCATACAAGGCATGTCACAGCACAGAGTTCCCTTCAGTGGGTACTTCGGAGTCACCGAGGTGGGAACTGGAGCTCTTTCCTCTCCTCAACCCCTTGCTGCCAGGAAGAGCTGGTTCTCCCACTTTGACCACCCCAGGGATGGCCCCCTCCGTGACCCTTCCATTCACTGAGGCTAACAAACCTATGGTGGTGGCATCTGCTGTAGGGTCTGGAGCACCAAGGGAGTAGTGTGGGCACATGCTGAGCCAAAAGCAATACTAACACTGTGCAGATACCAACACCAATACCCTGCAATTTAGGCACATTTTGGTACTGGACGTGCACACACTCATCACTGGGTTGTGTTAGCTACCCACAAATGAAGGTGCGGGACAAGGCATGCAATGCCCACTCTGGCACCAAGGATGGGCTGGGAGTCGTGATAGTTCCACCACGGATCCATGTCCGGCTTCTTGGCTTCAAAGGAAGAAAGGGGTAATATGCCTAGCAGGGGTTCAGAAACCGTGGGTGGCTTCCTTTACTTTAGGAAAGCATCTGATATAACGTGTCACGGCACATCACATTTATTTAATTCTTTTTCCGTTTGGATATGATTATTGTCACGTGGAATGGAAACTGAGTGATGCACCCTGAGCAAAAAAATATCAGAAGATGGTTTAAATCAGCTTGTACTGAATTAAGGCAAGAAGAAATGTTCAGCATACATCTGTGTAAATTAGGATTAACTTTATTGTTAATGAGTGTTAAGCAGGCCATCAACTGATAGTACATTGATAGGGGTAGTCACCTATTTCAATTTGCTCAGGTGAGCACTGGTGAGAACTCAAGGAATTACAATAGAATTTGTTAGGAGAACACAGAAATGGTATTCAAATAATCAAATATGTATGTAATTTAGTTAAGGAACATTTAACATAGGTTCTAGTAGGCTATGAAAGGGGAAGTTTTATAGGAGAAGAGCATTAACTTTACAGAAAAGTTGCACAGATGGAAAAATGAACAGAGGCAGTGAGCTTGCCTGATGAGACTGAAAAAGGAAAAAGGAAAAACTGAGTAGCCAGAGGCAAAGATATTGCAGGAGTGACATGCACAGACATCCCAAAATGAGCATGACATGAGCAGATTCAATTAAAAATATTTACTCTCTTGCTACACATTTGAGATCTAAAGCAAGATGGCACACATTTTTTCATGATGTTGAAAAATTGAAGAGAGGTTGTCTTTTGTTGTTGTTTTTGAATTCCATGAACTGTTTCCATAGGGAACCTAAGACAAACATAAAGGGAGCAGGCTCAAAAGTATCATGCAGTCTGCTTTGCAACTGCACAGGGACGGAACTCAGAACACAAAGTAGGTCTGCTCCACTTCAAAGGCTGAAGACTTGCTTGTAGTTTGGGACTGAACTGGAATATTTTGGTGGCAGGGCAGGGGGTGAGGGGAGTGGGGGGAATAAAAACCAAACCGCATGCAAACAGAAAAATGGAAAAAAGCAGGGTGTGGTGAGGAAGGAGAGAGGGAACAGCTCATGAGCATGTCCAAAGATTTCAGTCAATGTTCAAACAAACCACAATGGAAAGCAAAGGTGCTGTGTCAGTGGTCTTCCAGAATTATTTCAGTAGATTCTCTTCAGATTTTGGATGCTATGCCTATGTCGATCTCATCTCTCAATTTTGTCTCACCTTTCTTTAAAAGAGAATAATCTGTACTAATGGAGATGGGACATATGGTTCAGCATTTCAACAAACAAGTCATTTGCTGCCTTCAGTGGGAAAGCACCAGCGGAGCGACATTTGGATTTGTATTTCTGGCTGCGGTCACAAAGTTGAAAATGCCTGGTGAACGCATGCCTTAGGCTGCCACCACATGGTGAGAGGAGGGAATGAGGTCGAGTGACTCGTCTACCTGCAATTTCCCTGGCATTGTGATGTTCCCAGAGATTTTACTGAAAAGAACTTATTTTCGAATCTAACTCCGAAAAAAAAATAGCAGTTGTATTGGCTTTATTAGCTATAAATTCGTCTCTCACGGAAACTCCTTATGTCATCTCTTTGTTTCACTTTTTGCATGGTAAGATCTTGTTATAGTAAAAAGAACTAAGGCAGAAACCACTTAGTAAAATGATTTTGCAGATTCATTTGGTTGCCCTGCCTCAGTGTTATGGCTTTCATCTACTGGCTAAGTGCCAGGTGTTGTTTCTTAGCCTATATGCAGATGCTAGAGAATAAAGGGTAATCTTAAACATTATTGCAATTTTTCCTTTGTAAATGTTGACACTGAGTGAGCAAAAAGGAGATTGCTTCAAGATGCTAACATTTCACTTTTTAGTGTAGATTGTCTGTAGAAATATTTGTATGAGAAAAAGCCTGCGTTGAGTCTCCAGAAGTCTCATTTAAAAGCAGCAAAACCAACTTTAAACCTATTTAGACATGAAGCAAAGAATTTTGTTCCCTTGTTTGCAATTGCTGGGAGAAATTTTTAGGGACACAGAGTGGCAAAAGCTCAAGCTGTAAACACCACCCTGGTTCCTGAACTAAAACATGTGAGACATTTGAAAAGCTTCATGAATTTCAGTGTCATTTTAGTACTTGGTAACAGGAATCAAGGACTACTTTTTACGTGCAATCTTAAAAAAAAATCTTCTGACATGGTTCAATTTTCCCCCGCTCCCAGTGCCTCTCTCGGCAGCTCCCAGCTCCCATCTGTGGGTGGAAATGCAGGAGAATCTCCCTCCAACTCCAAGCAAGTCAGAAACCAACACTAACAGAAGAAAACTATTTTTAAAAAAATATTATAGCATGAAGAACCTTATTTAATTGCATGGTTTTTAACCATGCCTTTTTTTTTCCTTACAGCAATATAAATGCAAATAACTCCAGGGGAAAAGTATTTAACTTAAAGTTACACCTGATTTTCATTAGTTTAAAAAGCTATTCCTCAGATCATTTATATCAGTATAACTGTGGAGTAAATCCCTTTGATGAATAAATGAGATGTACTTCAGTACATATAATATGGTGTATTTTTGAGAAAAAAGAGAGTAAATCATGCAATATATCTCCCATTTAAAATACTTTGCGTTAGACCTTTCACTATGGCAACATAATTGTTTATGAGCAATATTTTTGCTGTTGATGTCTGCAACTGAAAGAATATTTCCATTCCCTTCTGTTCCTTTTTCTTCGTGAAGTACACTGCAAAATAATGCTGTTACTGACACAGATACAGACTTTTCCAAACTCCCTCTCCAGCCTGTACCTATAAACAGTCATTTAAATAGGATTCCCAACACATATTCTTCTTATAGACCTTGAAGCCTCATTTGGACTTTTAACAGAAACAATATGCGAATAAATATGTATTTGCAGGGTTTTAAAAGACGAGGTCTGACCTGACGTGCAAGGAACTGTTGCCATGAGCACACGCAGGCACTTACATTTCAGTGCTTTTCAGCTACTCCCAGCAATGAACTTGTCACATGTTAAAATCTACACAGCAGCTTCAATGGAAAAAATACTGGAAAGAGTGTGCTTGACTTGAGGTGTTTCTAAACATTAAAATGCTGTTATTTTTATTTTATTTTTTCCCGTAATCTGCATTAGATGCTGACCAGAACTGTTTGCCATTAAAAATCCCAGTGCTGGGTAGGAGTTAATGGTAGTTTAAAATAAATAGATAAAGACATAGATAGTACCCCTGCCGTACTTCAGCTTTAACATTGTGTTTTCAAAGCTAAGCAAAATAATAAACAAGTGAATGAAGACCTAAAACCAGATCCAGGAACTTTCTTGTCTCATTTCAACCTAGAATAAAATTTTTAAAAGGAATTAAAATAGTGACAATCACAATGACTCCTTGCCCCCACTTCTCACAGCATTCAGATCAAGGTGCTTTGTGCCTGCTGACCCCACAAAGCAGTGGAAGGGAAAAATAAAACGCCTCCTCTAAAAAGCTAAGGGAAGAGGCATAGCTGCTCAAATGCTTGAACTGGGTTTCCCTCATATTAAAATGAAACTTCTCTTTTCATCTTCTCATTTTCAGAAAATTGAGGGAGAGCACAAGTAACCAGAGCTCCAAAGGTAAAAAGAGTCACATCCACTTCTAACACACAGTCTTTGAGCAGAACATTTGAATGATGTTTTAAATTAAAAACACAGAACAAAACCTACAGTATCTTAGATATTAAGGGCCATATTATACTTTCTGCTTTGAAAGTGGGAGAAACACCTAGGCACACCCCTAGTAAATAACGGAAGGATGGAGCTCCCTAACTTCTTCACACACTTGCAGCTCTGTCCCAAAGTATCTGAGTCTCTGAGTACCACACAGGAGTGCCCATCTCCAGCAGCTATAAATGTTTAGCATGATTTAGGCAGCAGGAAATACACTTTAACCCCTTCCACAGGTATGATTTCACGGCATGAGCAGGAAAGCCCAGTGGCAAAGTAGCTAGTGCTGCAGTCATGCTCTTTGGAGTGCAGGGAGGTGCAAGCAGAGAAGGCAACAGGTCTCCGAGGGTCTCCAATGCCCAAAATGTTAAAAGTCACATCCCACTTTCCCCTGCCTCAGGATACCAGGCACTGATGGTGACAGGCAGGGTCTGTGCACACGACGTGGTTTTCTACATAAAGATGATCCAGGGCTGTTCAAACTAAACCTGAAAGGGAGTCTGTTACACTCACAGTTCCTCACCGTAACACAACTGATTCCTCACTCATTCATTATCTTGCTTTTAGTGCTCAAAGAATAAGAAAAGGGGATTTCCAGAAACTGGAAATAAATGTGAAATATTGCTATGTCACATGATGAATTTCATTCCTGATGAGGAAGTCTACCTACTGCAATTTACCTTCTGTCTGGGACACATTATCTCTGCACAGAGGAGCAGCCCAAAACTTAAGCAGTTCTTAAAACTTCCAAAAAAAACTGATTAAGAGGGAGTTAAGGAGTTTATAGGTCCTGTGGGACTTTCCTACACATGGCTGAATTTTAAGTTCATAGTGGCCTCAAGACAGAAAGTTCAGTTGCATTTTAGATCTTTTAAAATAATTTTTTTTCTACCCTTTCTTTAATAAAAATCTTAGAAAGAGATTAAAAAGGACATTCTGCATTAACATTTTTAATACTCATCCTTAAATAGTATATGTTATACGTCTAGCACTTGGCATACCAGATTATTGTTTTGCTCCTTTCCTTCTGAAACACTACATGGGTTTTGTTTGTCTCACTGGAAAAAAAAAACCCACCACAGACACAAAAAAAACCCCATAGAAAGTTGGCTTGTTTAAGCAAAACTACAATTCTAGTACAATTTCAACAGTCCACCATCCTCCCTCCCCTTGTTTTCCCTAAGAAACCTCTTCTTTTAAACTATTTCTCAGGACTATCAGACTTGTGCAGGTCCTTAAGGTGGGAACTAGGAAAAATTGTGTCCAGCTACTATTTACAAATCAGTGGAAGTCTGACTGCTAATTTGCTTAAAATTAAAATAAATTTTTGAAGTATTTTTTAATGTTGAATTTCATATGCTTCAGTGTGCATTTTATCCAGTCAGTCTCACCTCTACTATGTAATGCCAATAGACTGTGATACTATCTGATGAAGGACATTCATTGAAATTACATGAAAAGAAAATAATTGGGAAGAGATCTTTCTGAAAACTTTTTCTATAATCATATAAAATATCTCAGCTTTGAAGATGGAAGCATATATGTGGGAAAGAAAAAGGCAGAAAAATAAAGAGGCTGTTTAAAATAAATCTAACGGAGATTTCAACACAAAAATGGAGGCTTAACTAAACAGAACTCTCCTGTCCCAAAAGAACTCTGAATTCAGCTAAAGGTTTATTATTGCCAGTTTCCTGTCCAGGGATTTACAAAACCTGCTCTACTTGTTTATATGGTAAACAGCATTTGAAAGTAACAAAAGTGAGTTGTATTAGTTTTTTTAGTCTTTTCTTTCCTTAGATGGGAAGTTGCATATCTTACACTTGCAGTGTTGGGTTTGATGAAGTGTGAGCTGTGAACTGCTGTGTGAAATAATTTCATGCTTGCTTCTTGGATTCCTTATGTTCTACCAGTGTTAATTTATGAAACCACATCTCTCATGTGATCAAGCATTAAAAAATACTCTAATTTTAATGGTAAAATAAATTTTGTGCTTAAATGACAATTTTTGACCTGCAATCTTTGTGTAGGATTCTAGCCCAGCTCTTTGTGTTTGAAGCCAGTTTAAAATTTCAAAGTTACAGCCATTGTCCATGAGGCACAGGTCTGAAGCCCCCCCACACACTAGCACACCACCACTTCTCTTGAAGACTTGTACAGATGCCTTGAGGCATCTTTCAGCAACAGTATCAGATTTGCTTATAGTGTTGAAGCAAATGTTTTCATGGTCTGTCACCTTGATTTTATTAAAGGTGTTGGGCTAGGCTATTATCCAGTGCTGGAAAAGTCCCCTATAGAGGCTTTATATTAGGCTGGGAATTTAGAACAGTCAAGCATTTTCAGTCCATAATAAACTTTTCTTTGCATGGCACAAGGCAGAGCATTTTCACAATTAGTCTAAACCAGAAAGACGCTTTGCAGGTACTTCAGACTTCTACAATTTGTCCCTCTGTGCCTTAGATTAACCATCCCTTTTCACAGATATTTGATTTTGCTTTTCCAGGATTTTTATTTCTTATGCTGAAGAAAGGACCTGTGCTAAAAACCTCTCCCTCCAGATAGCTGTCTGGCTTAAATACATGGCATCATCAAAGCAATATTTTCCTAAACAGCTTGATTAATCATTACTTTAAAGAGAATGATTTGGGCTTATTCTATATGTTCAATATGGACTTGTTGTTTTGGTTTTGCTTTGCTTTAGCCACAATGATATAAATAAGAACAACTCAAGAGCAAAGATTTCCTCAGAGCTGTAGGAAACATAATGTGTGTGCAGGTGCCTTGCCCCACTCTGGAATTTGGGGACTTTGTTGAAAGGAGGTTGGAGTGGTGTTTTCCAAAGGGCACAGAACATCTTCATGAGAAACAGGCATTTCTAGTGGGGCAAATTCTGAGGTGGTGAGTTAAATGCAATATTTCATTAAAACTGAGGCATTCTTATGTACAACCATAAAGAGTTCAGTTGTCTGCTGTTTATACAGCAAAGGCAAAGCGAGTGTGTGCAATGGGACCCACATGCAAAGCAGAGGGATTGTGTGTGGTCCAAGTGGACTTTTTTTGTCATCCTGTTTGGGAACCAGTTCAGGATCTGTTTCTGTTGGCAGTTTCCTCCTGTTGTGAATATATTAGTGCATTTCTCAAGGTCTCTGTGCAGCTGAGAGGCTAGTAACTTAAGCCTGGAGTATGACAGACAATCATCTTCCATCAGTTCAGACATGGGTGATGGGATGAAAAAGAAAAGATTACATCTCTGAAAACAAAGGAACTAAAGCAGGCCAAGACCAGCTAGTAGGCTGTAATCTCTGTTTTACCATAAATGTACAAAAATGTCTTATCTCTGGTTTACAAAGTTGTGAGAGAGCAGTTGCAGTTCTTGGGTGCACCAGCCAGCTCTAAGTGGTGGCTCAGAAAAATGACAAAACTGGAAGAAGCAGTTTAGGGAATGAAAAAACACACCTCGTAAAATTCCAGATAGAAAAAAAATCTCTGAGCATTGTTGCTTAATGAGTTATTTTAAACATTTCATTTCACATTAAAAAGAGATTTATGCAAGACGTGAGACTTGAAAAAACCCGGCCAGTAGAAACACACAGCACTGCATTGAAATACTCCATTTGCCGCCCGTGCCAATGGATTATGAAGGCTTAAGATTTACACTAATTCTTCAATGAACAAAAGTCAAGTGCCAGTTCCTTAATGCAAACCTCATTGCAATGTAAATGTGCCACAAAACCTCTCCCACAGTTCACATCTGTAAATATTATTTCATACCAAGAGGGGGAAAGAAAGCAACTTGTACTGAAGTTCCACCAAGGAGGAGATTGCTCTGTGTATTTCTTCTGTCAGCAGTTTGCTCAGCATCCCCTGGTTTGAAGGAATCATTTCCTTGTGAATATGGGGATGGTATCTCAAGGTGCATGGTGAGTGCTGTCCCAGGCAGCACCTTCCCTATCTCTTGGTAGATGTCATCCCTCTGGGTCTCTTCCTTCTTTTTTTTTTTCTTTTCTTTTCTTTCCAGATTTCCAGAGCCAGGACTGAAAATGAAGCGTAAATCTTACTGCCTAATAACCACGGCAGTTACTTCAATAAAATGTTGCCTAAAAGTCAATGGACTGCACATGTTAAAGACATTAGAGCTGTTAACAGACCATTGTAAAGTAAGCAGAATCTTTAATAACTTGCATGTAACACGTAGCTCCACGATTTTTGGCGCAGGGCAGACTGTGAGCCCAGGCTCTCTGCACCACGACTCCCAACAGAAACTGCTTCTGCATTCCTCACTCACATGGCAAAACGGGGCTAGAGACAGTGCCAAACACTGAGGCCCTTGGGACAGCTTTGAGCCCAGCCAAAACCCATATTTCCCCGGGATGAAGTAGAGTGCTGATATGGTTGGAGGGTTCCTCACATTCAAGGGGCAGTGAAAGGTCTCTGACCCTCTTCTAGAGCTCAGCCTCAAGCACAGGTGTGGGAAGAGGAGCAGCACTGCCCCTGCCTGAAGGCAACAGAATCACAGAATCACAGAATATGCTGAGTTGGAAGGCACCACAAGGATCATCAAATTCAGCTCCCGGCCCTGCACCAATTCCCAAGAGTCAAACCATGTTCCTGAGAATATCATCCAAATGCTTCTTGAACTCTGTCAGGCTTGGTGCTGTGACCACTTCCCTCAGTAGCCTGTTCCAGTACCCAACTAACCTCTGGGTGAAGAACCTCTTTCTAATATCCAACCTAAACCTCCCCTGACACAACTTCAGGCCATTCCCTCAGGTCCTGTCACTGGTCACCACAGAAAAGAGATCAATGTCTGCCCCTCCTCTTCCCCTCATGAGGAAGCTGTAACTGCAGTGAGGTCTTCCCTTAGTCTCCTCTTCTCCAGGCTTAACAGACCAAGTGACCTCAGCCACTCTTCACACGGCTTCCCCTCAAGACCCTTCACCATCTTAATTGCTCTCCTTTGGACACTCTGTAAGAGCTTACTATCTTTCTTATATTGTGGAGACCAAAACTGCACACAATATCCTGATAGTGCAGTGTTTTTTAGATGCTCTTTGGGGGAAATCTTGCCTGGGAACTGTTCTGAGGCAGCTAACAGCAAAATACAGTCAAGATCAGGGAGCTCCTGCTCCTTTGCTCCTCCTTCCTCATGTCCATCCTCTCTGCATCAGGGGAAGGTGATGTTAAAGACTGGCAAAGGAAACCTCCTTTGAATCTGCACTGTCCTTGCCTCTGAAGCCTTCTGTCCAGTAGGGAACATACACACTCACAGATCAGCCTTAGACATGTGACATCTTCACTATTTTCTGTCTTCTCCTTTTTTTTTTTAATTTTTGGTCAAAGTCTTCACAGTCCTCACCCCTCCAGAAAAAGAATGAAGCTGGGAAGTATAGCAAACTATTGTAATTTCAATTTTCTTTTTAAGTGTGCTCAAGTAGAAACATTTATAAATAAGCCAGAGAAGGATTTATGCATCAGTCTGCGATGATCTGCATGTGTGAGCATGAGGCATGCAGCCAAATTTACACAAGCCAGAAAACCCACCTCCCTCTATCTCCCTGCATGTGCATATACACAAGCACGGATGACCTACCAACATGCCTCGATATTACTCCAGTCTCTTTTGCTGCTCTCCTTTGATGACTTTCAATATGTAGCATATTTGTTTGATGGGAGACCTAGAAATGCACACAACAGATCAGGGTGTAGTTCCAGGGAGAGTATATCCTTCCATATATAAAATATGAGGGTGGCTTTCACATCGCTTTGCTGCCCAGCTGTGCTGGAAGTGCTGTTTTAATTAGCTCCTTCTCAAGTTTTTTCAACAAGCACGTGTCTGTCTTAGGAGCTAAGGCAACCCTCATAGCTCCTTTTTGGCTTCTCCTTTAGCTGTCCTTAGCATAGCCCCCATGCCGGGGGTCTTGGGACCAGCCATGTTCCTGGCAACCTCCTTACCCACACCACAACTGCATCCAACCCTGTGTAGTATTAACACTTTCCACGTTTCCCGCTTTCCAGATGATGTTGTTTTAAAGCAAAGCACTGTAAATATTTTTGAATTCTTTCATGAATATTTTGAAAGCTGTCTCTCCTATCCCAGGCAATTCTGAACTAATTTTGAGGTAAGGTTTTATAAAAACCTACATCAAATGCTAGAGTATTTATTATTTGTTATTTACTTTGCCAAATGTCTCAAATGCATCTACAGGCGACAGGCCAGTGCTCTGATGTAAAAGCCAAATACCATAAAGCTGTCTCCATGCAATTTAGAGAACTCTTTGATTATGCATGCTTTGGCTATATTTTTTACTAAATAATGATCTGGGTAGTTAAATTGCTCTAAAAGGTTCAGTGTTTGTTGGTTTTAAGTACCTCAAGAGTCAATCCAGTAATTTTTCATGCTTACTTCTCCAGGCTCTGTGATCTGTAAGTGATGGTTACTGATTTCTTGCTCTTTCTCCTATCCTTCATCTCCCTCTCTCTTTGTCTTGGTTTTCATAAAAGCATACTTGTATAAAGCCAAACGAGAGAGTTGAAAGCTCTAACAATATCTGATCTTCTCGAAAGAATAAACGCTTTGCATTTCTGTATTTGTTTTTGCGCATGTGATGCATGTATATACATACTTATATACATTTATGTAGACTTACAAAGTAGTGCTCTAGTTCTGACTGAAGCCTCTGGATTCTATAAAAAAACAGTAAAATGATAATTTATAACAACTCATCAATAGTATGGCACAGATACCATCAATAATTCTGACACATAATGCCTGATTTTGGTTTCTTCCACAATTTGACTGTCTTCTGTGGAACCTTATCTAATATTTTAATGTAAATTTAGAGTTTACAAAGGAATAGGGAAGAATCTTTTTATATTAATGAAAAGCCTACATTTCATGTAGATTAGTTAAAGAACATTAATCACTACATGGAAAATACATTGCTTTAAATTGACTGGATTTCTGCCTGATCGTTACTGCAACAATGAGTGGACTTTTTCAGTTTCTCCACTGGATTTTCCAGGATTTGGTAAAGATTTTATAGACATTTCTATTACAGTGTGTACTCTGGACTTCAAGAAAAGCAACAAGTGGGTATTGTTTAGTTCCTACAGAATCAGGGAAAAGGCATTTTCGTTTTTGAGATACTGGGCTTTAAGCTTCCTTCTGGTACCTGGGAGACCTTGCATGGTGTTTTGGTCCGATTGTACTTGCTGTCCCAATGTATGCTTCAGAGTTGTTCTTTGGTGAACAGGATTTTTAGACAGCTTTGAGAGTGGGAAACTGTGAAGAAGTTTATTGTTGGCAGATGGAAGATGCCACAAGGAGATACAGAAAGTACTAGAATTTACAAAGGCAACCAAAGCCCAAGAAGAGAAGCAGTGATGTTGCCAGTATTGTTGACCATGAAGGGTCAAGGTCCAGAAAGGTTTAAGTCTTTCTCTAGAAGAAAGTATAAATTGCCTTCACCATCTAGGTAGAATTTTCATCAAGTATTTTCTGTAGCTTGAATTCAGGCAGACATACAAAGTCTCCTATGAAACTGCTTACTTTACATAGCTCTTCCCAGAAAAGTTTACTGAGCAATCTTGAAATGCCAGGATTGAGCATGTTCTGCAGCATTTCATTTTATGCCTGTGAAAAGTACTCCTTAGCACATTCAGGAAATCCTACTTTTCCACCCAAGGCATTGATCTAACTATGAAGCGAACACAATTGAATGGTGCCTGCTTCTCACATTAGTCCACTAAATGTACTCTCAACAAAACTTAGACTCTCTCCAAAACCATCAAGATCTCTTTATTGAGTCTCTTTCTACCCAACATATGCTCATAAATGGAGGTAAACGGGATGAACTCAGTAAAACTCCTACTTCATGTCCATGCAAAACAGACTGAATGCCAGATGCTTCCTCAAGTATTTAACATTACTTACACAGAAAAAGATTAAGTTTAATAGATTAGGGTAAAACTTAGTAGGGGGATAATCACCAGTTTCACCCAAGAATTGCCAGTCTAGCAGCCTCGTGTGCTGTCCTGCTACACTAGAAGCAGACCTTGGCTTTCAGGAAAGAATTTTAATGTCTGTGCTCACAGTGACCTCCCATTGGATCTACAGCCATGGTCTTGGAGACCAGCTGAAGACCACCCACACCATCTTGTCTCTCATGCTCATCTGGAGCAATACTTCTGCAACCAACTGAGAGTGCCAGGAGGAGGTTTCAGCCTCTCCTAAGGCAGCACCATGGCATTTGGATGCCACACACCTCCCAGGAACACGTATCTGAGATTGCCCCAGTGTTACAGTATGTGTTCCACAGGATGACAGCATCTATATCTCCCCTCAAAGCGTGATGTCGGTGTCTCTCTGTGCTCAGAGAGCTACACACACCTCTCACATCACAGGCTTTCACACTGGTGGAGCAAAGACCTCCTACCAGGCAGCCAAACACCAGAGCAGGCTCTCACTGAAGAAACAACGCACAACCAGTCACTTCCAGGAAACATATCAGTGAAGGAATGCTGCTACCTGCCCAAACATCTTCTGCTTGTCTGATGACGCTATTTCATGAAATACATTCCCTGTTTTGTCTGTTGACTTATATAGGTAAATAAGACTACCCATCTATGGTGAAACAGAGACTTATCAACTTCTAACATGTATTATAAACTCATTCAAAAGGCTAGTGTAACCTTTTCTTGGCCAGTTCCATACCCACTAGTTGACCATCTGCACAATTTTCTTAATGTCTCCACTGAGTTTGAGGTCTATGTGAAAGGACAAATGCATTTCATTTTGATGGTTTTAAATTTCTGTTCTAGGCAGTACTTCTCTCTGAACTGGGCTTTTTTTTTGGTTGGGATTTTGGAGTTTTTTTCATCTTATCTACAACTCCTGCTTCCATGTGGATTCGTGGGAAGTGTCTTGTACTCTTCAGAATAGCTTTTTGATTTTCCAGGCAAAGCCAAGAAACTGTAATTTCCCACCCCACCCCCCCACCCACCCCCGCGGGCTATTGATTTGCAAATATATGCCCATCATTTTGCAGTTGTCACCCACAATTCTTTAATTTTCTTCTGAATTTCCAATAAGGTTCTCCTTATTATTTTTTAATTCTTGCTCATCTGTTATAGACACTATTGCTAGCCCATTGAGCTTTCATGGTCCCTTTGAATCAACATTAACTGGTCTTAAATACATTTCTCATTTCTACTTTCTACAGTATCATTTTTTTTTCCTGCTACATCACTGCTCTATCATTCCACCGTTTTTCCCCCCCGTCCTCCTTGTTTCTGAGTCTCCTGCCATTTGCATCCTTTGGCTTTCCTAGTGATTTTGGTGGCCTCCTCATGTTTCTTCAAAGTGGAAAACGCTTTTCATTTCTTTTACAGGTGGGACCCTGGTAAGGTTCTACCTGGGACGGGGATGTCACTCATGGTTTATACCCCATCAACAGGGGAAGTTTTTCCAGCAGGATAGCTCCAGACTTACTGGAAGTGTTTGGCCACTGAGATAACAAGGTCACAGATTATTACAATTTCCTATTCCCCACTCCCTGGGACCTGACACCACTGTAGCCCTAAGAGATAGGGATGGTCAGGACCCAGGTTTCTACAACGCAATCATTTATATGAATTTATTACTGTCATTTGAAGAAGTCTGACAGCTGTCCCAAGGTAATCCTTGAATGTCTGAGACCTGACCGATCAGCACCATGCAATTTCTGCAGCCTGCAGGTTCTTCCAAGTCCCCTTATGGCCCCTGTTTGGTCTATAATTTTTGAATTTCTCTGTTGCATGTAGTAAAGTTAAAAGACTTAATAAATCTTCTGACAGCTCCTAAAAACACCAACTTAGGCTCTGAACATTGAGGTATTTCATTTAGTCATAAGTTTTCTGGCTCCTTTTCCATGCTTTCTTCTACACCCTTGTTAAACTAAGTTCCTTTAAAATGCCTCAGCTAGAGAAATTCTTGCCTCTCCAGGCTCATACACAGCTTTACATTGGTTGGGATAATTGGCAAGAGTTTTAACACATTCCTTGTTTATAACTGCTAACAGTTTGTTAAGACAAATACCTAAAGCCTTTTTAAAAGTCATTGATCTTTTAAATTTTTTTTTTTGTAACCAATAATACCCTGCAAACTGGAGAGCATATTTCAGGCTTATGAAATACTGCTGCCTGTATCTTCTTCTCTTGGTAATTATTTTAATATACTGTGGTGGTGTGTTGAAGAGCAGTATCTACCATAACCAACAAATGGCTGCAAATATTTCTGGTGGTGGGGCTTCTCCATCTGCCTCTTCATCACTCTTCCTGGTGACTTTTGTACACATGGTCGAGTTTGCACCAGCAAATGGGTAAAAGAAAGGACATGACTGCCTGGTTTCTCTCACATCGCTGGGCAAGCCAGGGGCTCTGTTGCCCTGTACCCGAGGGCATGGTATGGGCTGGGCGTAAGGCAGGGAAATTGCCCTGTGGGTGCTGGGGACACAAGGAGGAAAGGTGCTCACTGATGGGGGAAGACCACAAGCACTGCCAGGGGCGGGGTCATGGGCATGTAGGAGGGATTTAAAAGAGTTACGGGGAGACACCTCTGGGTTATAGGGGACTGCTGAAAACATAGCAATGTACACTAGAAAGACTAATAGGAAGGTGAGATTATGTGTTAAAACTGCAGAAAGGGTACATGGGTGCGTTAGATTGAATATATAGGAAACCAGGCTTTGTTATTTCTGCTCTCACAGAACAACTTTTTAATCTAAACCAGAAAGGAACACAATAATGGGGTTAGAAAACACAAAATCGATAAAAACATGGGTGACTATGGCCTTGGAATCACCAGCTACATCAGAGCATCATGACTTTCTCCACAGTTTTTCCTTTATTTTTTTAAAGCTTTCCAAACCAGTCATGTCCTTTGAAAGCCTAATCAGTTCAATCTTTGAGCTGCCTGGGGGGCAAAGCTCACATCTGAATACAAGGCTCATACTTTTCTCAAATTAGTGAGTATTTGAATTCAGTCAAGACTTAGATTAAGCTCATCTCTAGAAAATACATCAAACAGCCTGTGGAAACCACAGTTCATACACCTCATATTTTCTATCTGCTCTGTCAGCTGAGACTATTGGTTTTTTCTCCCTCTTATACTCTTACACCATTATTGCCGAGTAACAGATAGACAGTAGATTTCAGTCTCTTCTCCCAACTAACAAACAATAGAGCAAAATAGCATCAAGTTTTGTCAGAGTGGCTTAGACTGGATATTAGGAAAAATTTCTGCACTAAAAGGGTTGTCAAGTATGGTAACAGGCTGCCCAGGGAAGTGGTGGAGTCATCGTACCTAAAAGTCATGTAGGTGTGTCATTTAGGGACACAGTTTAGTAGTGGATTTGGCAGTGCTGGGTTAATGATTGGACTTGATGATCTTAGAGTCTTTTCCAACCTAAACAGTGCTATGATTATATGGCAGAAATCACCTAGCTATTCATGTTAACTAAAGCATGAACATAGCATTTCAGTTACATTTTGCATATTTACTGGAGTTTGAAGACCGTGTTCATTATGATTACATCAAAACAGGAAGCAATTTAGGCTCAGTAGGTGAGATTTGTCTGATCTAATATGGAAGGAGACTAGTCACTAAGACTGCTTGTGTAAACAAGTATGAGAAGAAATGAGTCTAGGGTAAAACCTGTCTTAGACCCTTGAGACCAAACACTCCTCAGAGCTACCTCTTCTCCTGGCAGATAACAAAGGGAGCCTAAATGAATACACTTAAACAACAAACTTTTAGATATCTGAAGTTTGAAGAGATGAAGCCCTTCCATTTTAATAAAATTTAGGAAATTATAAAAGGGGGTGATAGCTCACAATAAAGGTGTTAGTGAAGGGAATGGTTCCTGAGAGTTAATATATATTTTAAATGAGACACAAGAGTTTATGCACCTCAAAGCATACAGACCTCTGGTTAATACATGAAGCCATTTTGTCATGCCTCTGTAGAGTCAGTTCTATGAAAAAGTGCACCACAAGCCTAAAGGTACGAGCCATTAAGCAGTGTGCTTTCACCAGAAATTACTGATTTTCTCTTCTCTTGCCTCTGTTTTTTCCCTTTCCTTTTTTCTCTTTTTTTCTCATTTTTTTTTTTACTTTTTCCTTTTCTCTTTTCCTTTTTTTCTTATTTTATTTTTTCTTATTTTATTTTTTCTTTTCTCTTTTTTCTTTTTCTTTTCTTTTTTTTCCCCCATTTTTCTCTTGCTTTTGTCTTTTACCCGCACTGAAAGAAGCACCAAATGCACATTCCTCTTAGCATTTCAATGAATTCTGTGGGGGATGAATAGCAAGCGTGTACATAACCACACACATATGTATGTATAAATTTACAAGCTACAATATCCAGACATCATGAGGCTCTGCTAATAATTTTCTCAACCTTGCCCAGACTGTAGCTACATTTATGATCTGGAGATTTATTGATTTTAGTTATTTTATCCCTCTCATAATAGGAAACTACTCTCTGGACCATTGACCTGTTCTTGTTATAAATATACTTGAGCTTGCTCTCATCATAAAACTATCCCAGGCATCTAAGGTGTTGTTATGAGGTGGTGGTGTTACAAGGAAGGTAACCATAACAGAGTTCTAAAGCAAATGATTTAATTCTTTCAAATTAGTTTTCTTCTGCATCCATTAGCTATTGGCACAGCTTTTGCTCTGCCAAGTATGTCAGCGCCCTGATTCATCACAAGAGTTTCTGGGTGTTTTGGTAACACAAATAATGCACAATAAAAATTAAAATTGCAATTTATAGCAACCATACCAACAGTACTAGCATGAACTATGTGCAAATGTGGGATGCCATTCAGCAGCATTTGAGAGTCTTTGCTAAGGTTGCCTGGCCCTAGGACCTCCAGTTTCCAATTGCTCTCACAAAAAAGGAATTTGGAGCTCATCCTTTGCTTTGGCCAAACTACTCCACAGTCTGAGCCCGTGGAGGTGGCCAGTGCTCTTGTACTTGGTTTGGTTAATAGCATAGCCATGGAGAGCATGTATCAGTCCTTTCCATCTTGGAATGCCAGCTGATTCTTAGGTACAGATAGTATATGAAGGCCAGAGCTTATTCAGTATCCTGTACTGTAGTGGGTCAAATGATGAAGCTTAAATAGCATGCTGTTCACAGTCCTGACAGGGACACTCTCTGTAAGGAGCATGGGAACTGTGGGTGGTCAAGAATACCAAGGCCCCAGCAGTCACTTGGAGAGCTATCTACATACAATGAAGTTCAGTTTTTGAAGCAGCAGACAATTATAAATACTGAGTAATTTTCTGACTAGCCTGTGTAAGAAGTGACACCGTAAGACTGATATTTTCTGGCTGTGCTGAAAAGTTGACTGAAGCCCCATGTGATTGAAGTGGGAAATTTATCCTTCAGGCAATTGTATTTTAGTAACTGAAGCTAAAGGCCATGGCTAGGAGGGCCAATGTGACCAGGTCAATAGCAGGCATGCCTCAGAACCCAGCATGGAGCCTCTGACACAGCTGCAGCTGCTCAAGCGTCAGCACCAGTGAGCTACAGGCTACACAAGAGAAAATAATGAGCTAGGTACTGATATTCTTATTCTACATTGATGTTATGACCACTGTTTGAAGTATTTTCCTCTTCCCATAGCTTACATCCCAATTTTACACAAGTTTTGAGCAACAGCTTTTCAGTCCCTTTATAAGACCACTCACTGTTAACATATAATTAACCCATGAATATATATTCATCACGCTAATGCCTTGTTGCTTCCCCTTCCTAGATCTCTTCTGAAATAACACACAAAAATTAAAAATCTGTGTTGTCAGAGTCAAAACTAGACAACATTCAGAAGAAATTTGAATTAGCCCTTGGAAATGAGGGGATGGGGCACTCCTGTTTTTTCTTCACAAACTTTTCCTCTAACATTAAACAAAATAAGAAGAAAGTATTCCTAGCACTCATACTTTCAATGTGTAAGTAGAGAAGATTATAAGGACTGGGAAAAAAAACATGGATGGATTTGAGGTAATACTTTAGAAGTGTATTGACCCAGATTCCAGTCTTGGCTCTGAATGCAAAAGTGCAGTTGAGGAGCCAATTTTGTTTCTGCTGTTTGTAGCAGTGTGAAAGTTTGGAATTGTAAAAAATCAAATCCTTTGAGTTTACTGTGATTTCTACTATCTCTTTTTTCCATTCAGTGCTATTTATGTATTTTTGGAAGTAAATTTAAATCTACCCAGCACCCTGCTGAGCCTAAAGAATGGAAAGTCCACTCATCCACCACCTACCAGACTCAAGCCCTTCCAAGTCACTGTTCTCCTGCTTCCAAGATGCTTATGAAAAAGCTGTGTAATCATTTAATTTATTTTAGGATGTGTTGGAATAGCAGAGGTAAAATAAATATTATCCTTGGCAACTGCATAGAATAGGACATTATCATCACCCATGGATGGTAATATGCTTGTATTGATTCAATATAGTTGCGGTTTAAAAGTCTAATGAATAATTTTGGGCTGAATTACCTAGTGTAGTGATATTTGTAGGAAAGGAAAAAAACACATCAAGGAACTCAGAAGAGCTTTAGAGTAGATTCTGTCATGTTCTTAAGTGTGAAAAGCCAGGATATAAATACAGTTTTGTATATGTGGAATGAGTGACTCCACTTCTTCCTTGTAAGGTTAGATGTAACAATATTTTTGAATTATATTAGCATGAAATTTGGAAGATTTAGTCCAAAATGGAAGTTAAGAGAACAAATAACTTTATTAGCTCTTGCCTTAAAAATCTGCCTATACTTGGGATTATTGTTATTTCCAAATAGAGACCTTTGGAATTTCTGTAATGTTATTAGAACATATCTGAATCTTGAAAGATTGACATTTTAGAATTATTTCATCATCCTTTGGGTCTTGTTTGTATTACTTGGGGAAATAACTTTTGATTGAGCCAATTACAGTATGCTGAATGGTTAAATATATTAAGAGCAGTAACTGAAATCTGGCATTCCATTGTTTGCACTCTTCCAAAAATACATGAGCCTTTTTTACTTGAAAAGTGCAAAGAAGGTTTGAGAACATACTTTAAAAGAATACTGTCCATTTACATCTGGCCTAAAACAAGCTTATACCAGATATAACCCGAAAATAACTGTTTCTGTGGGGCTTAAAGGTTTCCCTGCTTCTTTGTAAGATACGCAAAAAAAAAAAAACCTGAAGAGTTTAAAATGACATAAAGGTCCCTTGCATAAAACTTGTCACTGAGAATGTGAAAAAATTTCCATAAAGCACTAAGCAGGAGAGACAAAGTATATATTAACAATTTAAATGTAAATAGGGAATGGCTGGCGCCTCCTTGGTACACTGAAGGATGAAGATGCTGAGCTGTGACCATTGGGGTTACCCTAGGTGCAATGCAAGAGCATTAAAAGCTATGCCTTTGTACAGTGGCAGCAGGGTGGGAGGGAACCGAGTTCTTGGTGGTCACAGCATGTGGACCTGGGCATGTTACCTGGTGTCCCCCAAGTGCTGCCTGCTCAATGTCCCCCACCATGCTGCCCCAGCTTTGTGTAGTTCTCCACTAAATGGAGGACAAATGTTTCTGTCCCTTCTCCTAGTCTTGTTTAACAATCTTTTGAAAATCATGTCCATATTTAACCTTCGAGAGGCAATGCTGAAACACTTTGTTGCCTTGACAAAGGCAAAATCAACAGCACCCATGTGTCTGAAGGTCCTCAGCAACATGTAGGAGCAATGGAGGAAAAAACAGAAAACTTTTTCCCCCCTCTTATTTACCCTTCCTCACCAGGCAAAGTTGTACTTACTGGATGGAGAAATGCCTGAAGTCACCATGCTACTGTGAGCCTCCTAAGGATGTCTGTGGAGACCTTCATTATTCAAATCTCAGCTAGCTTTCTAGTTTCTAGTTCTTGTGGCTGCAAGGAAAAGCCAGAAATCTTCAATCCCTATTTTGGATGCAGATGTAAAATCTTCTTAGTTGTTGTTCCTTTACAGACCCATAATTTTTCTTAATCAAATGGTTTGGGGTATTTGATTGGAGGTTGGTGATTGTTTTAAACGTTATAGTCACTAAAATTATTTTACATTTAAGCATACACAGCCTCCCTATAGATGAGACAAAGTATGTAGTTCATCCTAGATTCTCCTGAGTTTAGCAATTAATTTGGAGTTCAATGCCAAATCAGTGAAAAACTGAAAGATGATGCAATTACCTTGCAGGAGATACCAACTTATCAGCTTTTTTTACAAGACTTCTGCCCTCCTGAGCCCATCTGATTGCATCTGAAACTAGTTACTGTTTAGCAAAAAGCCCTAGAAAAATCAAAGGAAGCTGTACTGCTAGGGTTTGGTTTGGCACACATCTCTGCTCTCACAGAGCATCTACTAATGTTTGACTCTCACTGTAATATTGGACCATGAATGGCTTTGGATTCAGACCTAAACTGCAGCTCAACAATACGTGGCCCCTACGTTATTTAATAAAAGCCGCTGAAAGGTAAAAGGCAGACAATAAATAATTAGCATGTTTCTAGTCTGTTTTGTGCATTTTTCAAACCAGACTGTAATTTTTACATCTGCCCCTGTTAACCCAGCATTTTTATGCAGTTTTTCCTGCTTGGACCGTCTTTTGCTAGTGCCCCAGGCAGCTAAAACTAGAATCGGTGAATAAACAAGTTGTAATTCAGAACTAGGACACTAGATGGTCTGTAACGGGAAGCACAGGGCCTAAGATAAGCAAATGGTAATTAGTGCAATGTAATCGTCTATGCAAGGACTCAGTTTCATTAAAGATGTGTTAGAGCACACATCCATGGCCATCTGTTTCTATTTTGCCAGCTCACTTGATTGGCCATCACAAGCATTCCCATGTGTGCTGAAGCATTGTTGAACAGAACATCTGGCAACAACCAACACTGCCATTAAAAAACATGATAACAACAGAGGCATTAAAGCAAATATATGTACAATAATTTCGTTGTTGAAACCTCTACCAAGGCATGCCTGTTTTCTAAGAAAGTGAGCATTGAAAATGCTCCTTTCCTAAATTTTTGCTTTGCTGGCCATGCTGACACTTCAGTAGGAAGACACTTCAGTGGAAGGCCTTTTTTTTAATGTGGTCCTGGCTTTTGACATTGCTCAGAAAGCAATCAAAAAAAATTAAAGCATTTACAAGGGAATGAAAAACATTAAAGCAAGTCTAAACTTTTGAATAATTTTCCTGTATTAAATAGAAAAGAACATATTCATGCCATATGTTGTCAGAACATAGAACAACTGCATTCTGGAAATGGAACTGAAAAATCAAAACATCTGAATCTTTATCGTGGTGAAATACAGAATAAGTGTTGAAGGAAGCTAATGATCTTTTGGGAGTGAGAAAAATTGCTCTCACTGAAAATGGATGGACTCCTTCCAAATTTACACTGATGTAACTCCAAGCAGAATTTGACCAAAGTTTAGTTAGGAAGTAAATAAATGAATCTATTTACAGCAGTTTTTTGCCACAGATATAGACTTAGTGAATAAGCCACTGTTTTCCTACTTACATTTTTGAGGATAACTTTTAATGAATTATGAAGCTCCTTATGTTGAAAAAAGCATACAGCTTAGAAAAGCAGGATGTCCTCAGTCCTCTTTTGTTTCTTGATTCCTGTGTCCTTCTACTTTCCTTTTCTTCATATAGTTTAAGCCCCTCCAGAATAACCAAGCATCTACAAGAAGACAGAAGAAAAAATGGACAAGAGATATGTCTGTCCTTAGAAACTGAGCTATGCTTAACATCCTTAAACAAACACAGCTGACATGCTCACAGTTTGTCTGTTTATGCATTTCAGCATTAACTGCAGAAACCAAGCTGATGTGCATTGATCTCACTTTGTACACTGTAGTGTGTAACAAAGAGCTAAAATTCAAAATGTGTGTGCACAGTCCTGGCATCTCCAAGTTCACAACACATAGGCATAGTAAATATGCCAAAAAAAGGCTGTTTTGATGAGAACATAGTATCTTTCAACAAGTTACTTAGAAGTGTAAATCCTGAGGCTTCAAAGTTAAGAACCTGCCTCTATATGCTGACAAACTTCATTGGACTGATGTTTTACCCAAAGTTCCTGTTATATGGAACTCAAGGATAAAGAAACTTTCTGCTTCTACATATTGTTAAAATAAGGAAATGCAAGGTTTCCACACTCTTTCTTCTGAACAGTACAAGAATAACTTGATTCCTGTCTTTTTCTGGCCTTACTGCCTGAGGATGGTCCATTTAATTTGCTAATACTGACATAGTTCGGAACGATGCTACCTTCTGACAGCCAACCATGATGAGGGCTTAGAGGAAGGAGAAGGGACAAGTACCAAGATGGTTTTGCTTATTAACTCTCGGTGCTGGAAGAGAGGGAACAGAGTTCCCCTTGTATTTGCTATTGGAGACTGTTACATTAATCATACATATGCAGCATTGTTGGTCTGCTCCACCACTAGCAAAATCCTTTCGTTTCATACCAGATCAGTGGAGAGACCAGACTTTGCACAGGTACCACATTAAGTTACTCTCTGTTCTCAGATATGCTGGTTCACATGGCTGGCTGGTTTTTAGAGAATATGCCCAAGCTGTTCTGGGGATCCCTGCCAGATTTCCACTGGTAGAGACAGGCTTACATCCCTAGTGTCACTCTGGAAGGAGAGGACCTCAGCACGAGCAATTCTCTCATGTTTTGGCTGCTTCTTGCAGAAGATGTTTTGGTTTGTTTCATGGCTGAGCCCCAGAGCAAGATACTGGTTACATAGAGACCCTGGAACTAAAAGAGAGTAGGAATAAAGTGGATGCAGCCATCACACCCACCTTGGACTACCCCAGCTGCTTGGACCTGGCCCCTGTTACTACTTTATTCTGGCAAAAGGATTAGGCAGAGTTGTTTTTACTGGCAAAAATGAGATATAGTTGTGAGGGAACATTACTGATGCACAAGGAAGAGCGAAGATGGATGATTGCATTAAAAATACAGTGGTTACAACACAACTGTTAATAACCTCAGTGAATGTGATCACATTTCCCTTACAACCACCTCTGCTGCCTGAGCATCTGAACCATTCATTTCTTACCCTAGTGCTGGAGGCTCAAGGAGCTGGGATCAACATTTGGCATTTGCTGAGAAATGCAGTATGCGTGTCTGCCCCCCAGTTGATTACAGGTTGGATCCACCACTTTAGAAGCCAGAAATATTTGCTTCAGAAACATTAGTTTGCTACTGAAGAAAACAGTTCACCAAAGTATTTATTTCCAGATCAAACTCACATCAGTTGGAAATGCTGGGTTCTCTGATCTATTGCTCTGACTGCAGTGTCCCTTCAACTCTTCTGGAAAGGCATAAACAGAGGTAAACAGATGCTCTCCTTCTCCCCTTTTGACTCTTCTGCGTGGCTGAGGTTCCCACATAATTTCTAGTATTGAGTTCCCACATCTTTTTTACTACTGAGTTTGGATCAAGGCCCCTAGTCTTCCTGCAGCTGTAACAACAGCAGCAACTTAGTGGTAAATTCTGTCAGAAGGATTATGAAATTCATTGATAAATGTTTCTTTATAGTATGTCAGATTTGAAGCACAACTGAATGGGAAAAATAGTCTTACTCCAAAAAGAGGGTTTTTTTAAAAAAAGTGCAACATGTTGCACCACTATTTGCTCTTTTTTGTTGCCCGAGGAACCAGTTCGGGTTATATTCATATTTCTTTTGTCACTAGTATGTTGGACCGGATCTGGTGATGGCTGATGGATCTGTTTTTATGACACTGCCAAGGGAGTCCGGACGTGTGAGGTAGGAGTTCTGGCACTGTGGTCTAATAAAAAGGGGGGAAATGCATTCAAAATGTGAATGTATAAGCCCTAATAAGAGTTTGAGAGATGCAATGGGGGTACTTTCTTTTTTTTTGTTCTCCCTAAGTAACTTTCATTTATCATGACCCTTGGGATGGCAAACAGCCCTAGCCACATGATTACATCCTTTCTCTTTTGTGTTTAGGACTTTGGTGTTTTGCTGTATCTGTGACCAGCAAACATCAGCTGATTAAAAAAACAACAGCAAACCACTGGACAAAAAAATAAAAACACCAAACCAAACCAGAAAAAAAATCGAACCAAAACAAAACTCATTTTTCAATACATGGAATCTGTCTGCCTGCTGCTGAAGTGGGAAGAAGGTATAGAGAGTATTTCTCTGTGTGAAGGAAGAACAGTAGCTTTCCCAGTATGCTGACAGAGTAGAAGGAGCAGCAACTCTTACGTTCAATAGCATATTAAAAAACTATTTATTTCTGCCTATCCATTTTTAGGATTGTTTTTTAAATGTTCAAATTTGGCCTAAGTCTGATGCCACTGACTTTAAAAAGAACAGAAATAATCTATTGGTGAGATCTTCTGCAAACCTTGCTCTTAATTGTCGTGGAAGAAAGAAAAATGCAGCCCTGTGAGAGCAATGGGTCATGTAAAGAAACTGAAATGGAGAATCTCTAGAGTCCTAGTTTTTTGTTTAGAAAGCACTTGAATGCAACTGTGAGTCAAAGGCATTACAGCAGCAGAGCCTGGTATCATGCACACATTATAGATGCCAACCAATTTTCAAGGTAAACTGAGAATAGCTAAGAATTCTTATGTGGGAAAGAGAGAGCAAGGACTAGGGAGGAGGTCATATTTCACAGAATGGAAATATGCACTTCTGGAAGTAGGCTGCTGTTTTCTTACTGCAGGCAGCACAGCTAAATAAAATAGTGGAAAAAGAAACAGAAGTGGCCACTCTTGAAGCACATCTAGCTCACAAGCAGCGCAGGAGTTTTTCCTAAGCTGAGGCTACTCTGCGTGAATGGCAGCAGCAATGTTTTGGTGGGTAACTGGGATGTGCAGGAACAGGAATAAGGGGCCCATCAGAGGTTACACAACTGGTAGTCACCAAATCTGCCAGGGTCCTGGTTGCTTCCTTCCTAGTGGAACAGTTGGACACCTGCAGAGCATCTGCCCTCTTACAGTGTTCTTTCTCCCCTTGGCATTTAGAGTTATGTGGTATATACACTGGGCTTTTCACCTAAGTGAAGAGCTTTGTATACTTAGTGGGGCATCAGGGATGGCTGGAGACTGTTATAAATCCACTCTCCTTGTGGGAGCAGCAGACATAGAAACACCCACAATTAGTCCCTGCTCACTGTACTTATGAGAATCACTCCTGCCCTACTCACTGTCCATTGACTCAGATGTCTCCATGGGGGAAATGCTTATGGTGATACAGAATTTCTACACAGAGACTGAAGGCTAGCAGACAGGCTATCAGCCTTAACCCCTGCAGGTACGTATTGTCCAATGGTTGGAAGAAAGGTCTCCTACAGTCAGATACCTCAGCTTTGTCTTCAAGTGGAGGAGTGTCCAGTTCTGCAGGAAGCACTTCCTGCAGAAGTGCTTGGAAGAAGCTAAGTACAGATCTTTCCCTATTCCGTCATACACATTAGATAAATTGGCCATAATATACTGCCTCCCATCTCTGGTTTCTTTCTTCTCAAACAAGCGTGATCCAGATGAATAAAGTCTGGAACAGGTACTTGGATCAATATGGGTGTCAGAGTCAAGCCTACTGTCTCATTTCTTGGTACTTTGTTGTATATTATACACCTATAATGATCCTGGGATGCTTTTACCAGACTATACAGTTGGTGTCAGTAAACTTACCAAGTGAAAACCATGGGAATTTAGAAAGAAAATAATCAATATCTTCTTCAGAAAAGTATTCTTCTAGGGCTGTGTTAAATCACCTTGCCTTTGTGAATTGTAATTGAAATCAATGAAATGGATGGGGCTTTTGATGGGATGAAAAGAGGAATTCTACAAATTGTGCAAGCTAACCCAGTATATTAGAAAACAGAATTCAATCTGGTCTTCGGTGTGCCAGTTATAGCTGGGGCCATTACTCAGGGTTTCCCTTGGCCTAGCTCCTTCTAACTGTTCCCTGCAGGTCTGGGGAGTCATACTGTTTACTAGTGTCACTGTTTCTGCATTGGAGATGCATCAAAAATGGTCTGAGATTTCATTACAAGTCCCTTATCCAGTCCTTTGGAGTCCTTTGCACTGAATTCTTATTACCATACCCTTCCTGCTTCACTTATGAAGCCCCTAAAAGAAAAATCAGAAGTTCTTTGTCACCTCCTCCAGGAAGCATATTCCCATCCTGTCCCAGCAAGCTCCTGCTGATTTCAGCACCTACCCTCATGTACAATGTGTGCTTTTCATGAATGTTGTCCAAGTTGTCTTTTGATAGCTACAGCACTTCTTTGTGTACTGCAAATGCTTAAGTAAATATATTAACCCCAGATATGTAACTTCACAAAGCGTCATTATGGTTTGTACGCTTCACTGAAACCTTACCCTGTACTACTTAACATCTGTGATTCAGGGTGTCAAAGTGTTAATTGGCTGGCATGATCAAGATTAAACAAGTAGATTATTTTGATATTGTTCAGTAATATATTAAAAGTGAAACCGGATCCAGTGGGCCTTGAGGTTCAAATCTCAACACATGCAATTATACAAGGAGTTCCCTGTAAAAGTGACCTGGAGAATGGAAAAAAAGGAGTCCTTCCCAGATGTGGTCTTAGCAGTGGTCCATAGTACCATCAATGAGTTAAACTAAGGAAACTAGTGAAGGCAAACATGTTGGTTTTAAGTTTCAGATGAGGTTTTTGCTTATGCCCACCTCAGGAAATGAATATTGCATTCATAAATTGTTTTTCTTATCCAGGAGATGAACCTTAACATTTTCATTCAGCCCCAGAGTATTAGATTTCTTTAACACTTTGCCACATTAGAATATGTTTTCCATCTGAATCAGATGATGCAATATCTGAAGAAAAAGTTGGCTGAGTGGCATTCCATAACAAGCAATAAAAGTTTATGATGCACAGAGTATGATAATTGGCACAATATGAATTGAATGCTTCCTCATGGATAATATCTGATAAGACATAGCATGTGTAGCTATCATAACATTTCAATCAACCCACGATTGCTACTTTAAACTGTATTTATTTTATTGTATCCATAATGGATTTTACAGTGCCAAAAATTGGTCTGACTTCACTAGAAAGATGAAAAATCAGAGCATTGTTTTCCCTGGTGCATTTATTTCCCACTGAAATCCTTTTCTCTTATTTTCTTCTTATTTTTTTTAACCCGCCCCCTTGCCATGAGCTGTTGACATATGATTTGTTGAAAGTCAAAGCTAGTGGACACCAGTGTTTTACCCCCCCACCCCCATTCTGGCATTATATTTGCATAGGGACCTTTACAAGGTTAATTAAACCATAATGGGGAAATCATTCATGGACAATGTGCTTTCCCAGTTTCCAGATTTTATAAACCTCACACCTGTTTTTCTTAGGTTTTTGTGCTACGTCAGCCTATAAATCCTCCTGTATTTCCCAGTGTAGTTTCTTATGAAATAAAACTTTTTTCCCTCCATTTGCTCAACTGTTTTCAATACTTGCAGTCAAGCCTGAAGTTGTCAATCAAGGAACAGCTTATCAGTCTGAGCTTTTCCTTTTCAAGCTTATACTCAGTGACTTTTGAGACCTGTCAACACCCAGTTGATTTTAGCCTTAACAATAAAGTCACACTCTATCTCCCACCTAGTAGCTTTAGATTAAATTCTGATGTCATATACGTCATATTTACATAGTTAAAACTCATAACAAAGCAACCCACAGGCAATAGGATGTAATAACCATGCAACAAAGCCATTTCCTGTCCCCTTTTTTCTCTCACACTATGTTTCGTGTAGTTTATTGGATGTGAATGTTTTGAAAATGAAAATCGTCTGGGAGAAAACTGCTAGCCAGGCGTGAGGTTTAGAAGAATTCAGCTAAAAGAATATATAGAGTTGTAAATGCATGGCCACCTCTGGTATTGTAAAATAGAAACTCTTTCAATATTCCTTTCATTTCCACAAGAAGAATAGATGGGAGGCCACAATTATGTGCTTCAGCAGTCGATTTTTAATATCTTTAATTCTGCTCATATTAAAGGAAAACAATTAACTTGGAGTCAGAAAGCCTTAAACACCAAAAGTTTTACAGTTTTCATTTTAAAGCACAAAGGACCAACTTCAAATACAATGCAATGGGAACTTTGACCACGGGCTATGTTTAAAAGACAAATCCACCATGGTACTTTAAACAATCAATTAAGGCAAGTTTAACAATTTTTTTTTCAGCCTCGCAAAATAGCCCCATTAAAAGTAAGAAAATAAAAACCACTATGTGCTTCTCTCTCTCTCTCTCACTCTCACATGCACACACACAGAGTATTCTTTAACCACGGTTGTATCAAGAGACTGTGTTTTATTTAAAACTAAAGAGTAAGCCTTAAACAGTGAACTTCATGTAGAGCAGTGCAGTACTTTCTGCAAACTGTTGTTTCAAACTGAGAACAATTGAAATGTTGCCATTAATATGGTTATTGCTAGGACTCTGAGTGAAATCAAAACATCACTTCAAACTATTTATTTTTCACTATATTGATTTATTTTAGATTTTGAATCTATTGTCCAAATAAGAGACTAGAAAGAGTGAAGGAAAAAAGCCTCTGTTTCTACCAAAAGGCCAAAGAGCCTTCCCTTCTGGTGGCAAGAACCTGTGACTCTTCCCTTATACCCTTGCTGTGCCCTTCTCCATGATGTTCCATCATGGAAATCATGTGGTCCCTTAACGCTGAAGAGAGGCACTCAAGGGGATCCTCCAATTGCTAAAAGCTTACATGTAGGCTGGGCTTAAATGCACATGTCTGTTTGCATTGTGCAGGGCTTGCATCACAGGTTGTGTGGAGTGGGCTTACCCAGATGTATGGCCAGCATCCAGATCCTGCAAACCTTGCTGCTTCTGTTTTCCTTGCTGCTACAGCTGCTACTATTGTTCCAGCAGCTCTCTTTGCTACAAGAGCCTGGCTAGTGGAGGTTAAATCAAAATGGTTTGGGAGCCAGACAGATCTCCATGGGCTTAAGAGAAATTTTATTTGTGCTGAGTTCCCCAGCTCTTGCTCAGAAAATAATGGTCCAATTCAAAATGAACCGTGTGTCAAATCACTGGGTTTCTAGTTTGTCCTGAGTGCTTTATTCCTTAGCAATTGGCAGCTTAAATTCCTTAGGAGGGACAGCTTGTTACAGAGCAGGCCCAACAGAAAAAGGACCGTATGGGTGACCCTGGCTTAGACATTAGATGTGAATGACTGGTGCTGGGAAGTGCAGAAAAGGTGAATGCTGGAGTTATAAACAGGAGTGACATTTGCGAGACACCCTTTGGCACACTTGGTGAACTTCTGCTGAAGTACTGAGTCTGGTCTTGGATGCAGCACTTCAAAATGATGTGAAGAGAGGGACTCAGAGAAAGACAAGAGACTGAGAAAAAATTTTGTAATGCTTAGACAAGAAAAAAAAGAAAACGGAGATGAGAAATGGTAATAGGTTTTGAAGGTTTTCAACAACAGCTGCCAAAAGGAAAGGACTTATTCTCGCTTTTTTCACGTCCCTTTAGAAATGACAAGAAGTAATATGCTTAAATTGGAGCAGGGAATAATGAAGTCAGTTATTAGGAATCCGATGATGCAGCCATAAGGATCTTTAAGTACTGGAAGGTGTTCCTGAAGGAGACTGTGCAATTTCTAGTACTGGAAGCCTTTTTAAGAAGTGCATCTGTCAGATAGAGTTTCAGCACAGAAACTCTTGAGTCAAGAAGATGGATAATGTTCTCCCACGGCTTCTCACACCCTTGTTATCTCAAAGTCTGTGCTTGGCCTTTGTCTATATTCCTGACTAAATCTCTATCAACACCTGTTTCTCCTGCTTAGCCATCCTGCTCAACCGCACCAACCCTCCTAAGGTGAAGTTAATCGTCAGCAGGCAGTAGCACCCACTGAAATTAGCTACCTCTATTCCTCCAGGTCCTTCTGGTTTTTCCTAACAAGAGCTTACAATTGCAGGGAATGGATTGACCAACAGCAATAGCAGAGAAGGAGAGTCACCGGAGGTCAAGTACCGGTCAGCAGCTCAGCACTTATCTTGGGCCTCCTGTGCCCACAGACTTGTGAAACCAGTGGATCACATTATGTCAGTCAACTGGCCTTCAATACCAGGGCTTGGCTATCTCTACAGAAGGAAAAAATATATGGGTATAGTTAACATGTGTAACTCTAACGCATAACACATGTAGCCATATATGTAGCCAGAAGGTGTTCATTGTGCTTGCTGGAGTGATGATTGCCTCAGCTTGCACCACATTTTTTGTGCCACTGCTGCATTTCCTCCATCAATTGCCTGTTTGGCCACAAAGCATGAGTGCTTTTTCCTTCCCACATATGAAACAACCAGTCTCATGCCAGCGTCAAACCCGCTGTGGACCTCCCTGTACCGCAGGAAACTTCAGGATGTCACGCAGCCAGTCTGACATTCAGCCTTGCTAAGCTCTTGCTGAGCTTTTGCACTGTGTACCAAAGTCAGTAATAACAACAGATGTTCAGCAACTTTGGAAATCAAGCCATGAGCATTTTCTGGGGCTGGTCTGACAGCAGAAGGATCCCATTCTGTGTATGTGATATAAAGCCTAAGCTGTAGACTCCTTCTCCTCAAATGTATATGCCATGTACAGTGGAACTGCAATCCAAGTTTCTTGAGTGCTTCATTTTGTAAGCAAGGACGTTCATATGAAGCCTTCAGAGAAAATATGAAGCCTACATACTGGAGGGCTTGACTGAGTGGACATAGACTACTTGGGCCTGTAGCAGGCAAATTTTTACGGGCAATGAGGCAGACTTGGTTTTTCTTTCATAGAAATTATATGTTCTGATAGAAATACATGAGATGCTGCTCATTAGAGAAGCATGAGGTCACTGAGCAGCATCTGTCTCTGGACTCCTCGTGGATTGAGAGTAATGAAAGCAGGGTACGGGAACTGGTGCCCCTCACAGACACCCCTATTATGACACTGTGGTTCCCATCTTCAGACCTTGCACCAGTCCTGGTGCATGTCAGCCACAACCTGCTAAGTGCCAGCCTTGGCACTGGGGTTGAGGTTGTTGACTACCTAGGTGTAAGATACCAAATTCTTAAGGACTCAGTGGGGAAGCTTTTCAGCTAACCTGAAGTGGTACATGCATGCATGTGTGTGAGAAACAGCTACTTCCGCTCTTGGTTTTTGATCTTGTTAAAGGCAATGAATCCCAACAAGAGCTCAAGTTAATACCTGTGTATTTCAGTCCATAATGGCAATCAGCTATCGCAGCTTTGCATACAGAGTGATGCTGAGGAACGAAGTCCCTACTGCCCTCTCAGCTAACAGTGACCTGGTGCACAAGGGCTTGTCTCCAGTAGGTGGGACACTGGCCACATCTCTGCACTCTTGACCCTCATCTCTCAAAAGCCTCCTGTATTGCCTTCTCTTCTTACTAACGAAGCTTTGTCACAACATTTCAGAGAAAGTATATCTTTCTTCTCCAGTTTCCTTACCTTTTCATTTATTTAATCAGAACATTTCCTCTTCTCATTTACCAAGATTTTCATTTGTCTATGATAGAGGCACTTTCTTCTAACATGTCACCTATTTGTAGAGTGGTTGAGACAACAGTGTTCTGAACCACTCCTATTCTTTAAATCATAAAAGTAGCGCTGATGATAAGAATAATAAACACTTAGGGCTTTATATCTCAGGGAAACATGAATTGGGAGCTCCATGCTTGCAGGAAATATTGGGAAAATGAAGCTAGGGGTGACTTGCTTAGTAAATGTATCCCTACATCTTCTTCTACAAGTGTTGCATCATACATTTGACTTTCTGATTCCTTGGAAAATGAAGTGTAGCACATACAATATGGAAAGAAGACATTGCACATAAGAAGTTTATGGTGGTTACAAAAGCAGAAGCCAGGGTGCAGTGCGAGTTTCCTTCAGCTAGTCTTCTACAAGACAGTCTAATGGGGGGAAATACAGGGTTAAAAAAGCAAGTAAAAGAGAGGAGTAACTGAAACAGTTGGAGAAACAAAGCAAACCGACATTCAGCTTGTCTCTATTAGATGTACAAGTGAAAAAATAATCAGGTTAACCGAACAGCCTCAGATACTGCAAACTATTACACAAGTCAACTCTTTGTGTCACATTACTGAGTATTTATGAAAATTAATATGAAACAATGGAAAATATTAAAAAATGACCATACAACTTCTTCTACCATTGTTTTCACTACACCCCATGAAACAAAGAACATTTGGAGTCCAGGCCTCTGCTTCATTTTCAGCTTGTCCCAAGCTTGTGATTTGTTTTTGCAATTTTGTCAAGATGCAAGAAAACAGCAGTTGGTTCCACAACCAGCATCTTCCAGCAGGCTCTATAAGGACTTGCTTCTTTGCAGCAACTGTCACATGGAAGTGAACTGTTTCTTCTCAGAAGAGCATTGCATTCTCTAAAGTAGAACCATGGGTATTCTCCTGTCTTTACTTATGCAGGACAAATACTGTTTTTTTTCCACTAGGAGCTAGGCCTGCAGACACTTATGTTATGAAATGGCAGAGTAGATGGTTAAAAGCCAATATCAGGGCTCAAGCTCTATCTCTACTGCAACGGATCAGACCTAAGGACCTTACTTGGTATCATCAGCATTCATCATGTATCTAGAATTTACACCCAAGGATATCTGAGATTAATATGTTTTTGTTTTTAGACTTTGGCTAGAAGATATCTGTGGTCACAGTGAGGTAATGACGGATCGATGCTGAGTTTCCAGTGACCTGTAAGGATGCTTGCTCTTGATCTCAATTCAGCACTTCTGCTGGTATGTTTTCTTACCCTTTTTTAACTTACAGTCTTGGACTGGCTCCCACACATCCACACTTAGTTCCCTCAGGTTACATGTAGCAAACACTGTACCCTTTCTGCAAGAGCCTTTTTTCTAAATTACAGTCTAGTCTTCAATATGTTTTACTCCCTTTTTTGTTCACTTCCTTTCTCCCCATTGTAAATTAGCTTTCCCCGCTGAACAGATAGGTCTCAACTTGCCATTCAGCCTTCACTTCCACCTTGGGCTTTCTGCACTTGTTATTCTTTGCCATCCCTTGTCTTTGTCTGGAGGGCTCCTCTCTCCTTCACCATGCACTGTTCAGGGCCACAGGAGAAAATCTCTGAGCAGTGCCAATTCCTCCACACCAGCTCTTTTGCTGTATCACATCCCATCCTTCCTATTTTCCAGAGCAAAGGATGAAAAACAAAGTTACAAATCATATTCTTACCTTGGGGTTTTTCCCTTTCATGGTCCTGGCACCTTCCATTCTCCTTTAATCTTATCCATATGTCCTCCTCAAACCATTTCAGAAGTCAAATAAAATATGCAACATATAATCATAGAATCATAGAAGATTTTGGGTTGGAAGGGATCTTAAAACCATCTAGTTCCTACCACCCTGGCATTGGCAGGGAGACTGTCCACTAGACCAGGTTGCTCAAATGCACCTTTTTTTTGCTTCCTGCTTTTGACTGCTTCCTTGCTCTCAGAATTTAAAGTGCCAGGAGTCCCTTTTAATGTCTGAATCTCATTTTTCTTGATTCCCCTCCTGCCTTCAAAAGTTTTGGGTGTGATTTCTGGTCTTTGCCTATGCAATTTATCTTACAGGCAATACTTGCCCTTATGCAGAGGAAACTGAGATGAATGAAGACCTGGGCAACTGTAATCAAGTGAGAAAACTAATGATTTGAGAAAAATAATGCCATAGACTTTTAGGAACTTCTGTGGAAAAAAAAATTGCTCTGCTTTTTACATAGCTCTTCCTTCCAAAGACAGCTGCAAAGGACAGCTGCAAAGACAGTGGGGTTTTTTTGTTTGTTTCCCTGTCTCAAATGGTAGATTTATAAAGTGACTTAAAAAAAGTTCATCTTGGCTTTAGATACATTCAGTTGTCCCCTACAGTTTTCTCCAGAGATAAACTCAAACCAGTAACACAAGCACAGCTCTGAACACAAGTGGAATCTGAACATAAATCAGACTATGCCCAGCAATCCCAACGCCAGTTCTCACCCATCTTGGGGACCCACTGGCATCCCCACCACAGGCAATGCATGGAGTTTAAACAAAAGCAGGAGGGTTGGAGCCTGCCTGGATATTTCAAGTACCTGTTCATATTGCCTTGTGCAAGCTCATTGTCCTCTATAATTGCCATCATATGTTACTATGTGCAATGTGACTGAAAGATAGCTTTATATCCGTTCTGCAATTTGCTTAAGCTGCATCAGAGTATATACAGCAGAAGTCCCTCACAGCAGCACAAGTCAGAACCAAAGCATTCATAAACAAGCACAGTCAGTAGCTTGGACTAATTTTCACTAGCAAGTATACTTTAGTTGTGTGTTTTGTAAGGGAAAATAGTTAAAATCAACTCTCTACTTCTACTGATAATAAATAAAGATAGTATTTTCCCTGCTGTAATTTTGTCTCTTCATTTAACTGTAGTTTGGTTAAAGCAAAAGTGGACTATGTCACATTTTAAAGTAACATTCCTGTATTTTTTTTTCAAATGTAGCAATAATACTAACTTAATATGGCAGAAAAAATCCCCCATATTATTTAATTCTTAAAAAGCTTATCATGGAATTGAAGCTATGTACATAATTTTTCTCCAATTGTTTCACACTTTACTGACAATAGTGTTGTTTTTCTCACGTGTTTGTTCATTTTGTTTTTAATACCCTCTAATCTCAAAATTCCTATGAGGAAATTTCACAGTTCTTGTACTCAAGGAAATTTAACGTTACTTCACCAGGGTCATATCTATTTGGAAGTTAAAATGAAACAAATCTGAATGGATGGCAGGACTAAGTTATAAAATGAAAGACACTGTTGCAAACTTCACAACCCCATTATAAATCAGGATTTTTCAATCTCTAAATCACATGATCACCATGGTTCCCTTCTTCCTCAACAAATTAACGAGACCCATCAAACAACAAATTGCTCCACTGATAGCAATTTGGGAAGATTGTCTCCAGGCTCAGTAAATACATATCAGAAATGCAGTAATATCAAGAAGATCCTGTGTATAAATAGAGATTAGAGGTCACTTTTTCATAATTTTACACAGCATTACCTAGACAAAAGAAAATTTTTGACTGAAATCAAAGGACTTGAAGTTTGCATCACTTGGAAAAGCATAGTTCATTCAGTTGGGGAACTGGGGACTTTGGTCACCGTTGAAATATTTATGCCTGCTACCCTGTGCACGGCTAACTATTGCCAAAGTACTCCATTAGACAGAGGTTTTAACGGATTAAACAATTCTGGGGGACTAGACAAACATGTCTATGTGGATCTCCATCTGCTTCTCTTGGTCAACTCCTTCTAGATTTCAAAGGAACTCTTTTCTTTCTGCATCAAACCATCAAAAGAGGCCAAACACAGTCAGGGAATCCATTAGAAACCTCAAACCATGGTCCAACCTGCTAAATATTTATTGAATTTGGAAAAAATGTGAGACAAATTTAGACTGAACTTGGGCTGATTTATTGTGTTTGGCAAAACATTGTTGTTTTGTATGATTATGATTCTCAAACCAGACAAAGCTAAGTGGTTTAATTTGAATGAAACTAAAGCTTAAATCAAAGCTGGAGAGACATTACTGGAACAAAAGATTTGGGGGGGTTTTGGTAGGTTTTTTTCTCTTTTTTTTCCACAGGAACAAAAGTTGTTTTGGTTTGGATCTTTTTTCATCTTAAGCCAAACTCTATAAAATGTTTTATCTGTGCCTTGTGTCTGCCTGCACATATGCAAATGGAAAATCATGCTGATTTTCAGTACAAGTTTTTTCCTGATCATAATTTACCTATCTTCACCAGAACGTAAGAAGTCCTACAATTTTGTCAAAGTTGATATCTTCACAGCAAATAGATTCTTCCAGAACTAAGAACTCTTTTTGCCTAAAATATGCAGGGACACTCAACTAAAAAGACAGAGGGAAACTCTTATGGTTTCATTGAAAAGGTTAAAACAAATTACTATTCCAAATGTTAAATTACAGAGAATAGGCATGTGAAAGCAACAATAAAATAGCAACAAAAAGATTAAGGAAAGAGGTTAAGTTTGCTATTCTGGAATTCCCATGGATTGCAAAATTTATAGCACTTCCTTATATCATCATCATTGTTATTATTTGGAATCATCAAGTGGAATGTTGTTTTCCAGACAGAGATTTTGGAGAATGCAAGTTGCAAATAGTTTTATCTTTGTTTCATTGATATTTTTAAATATTTTTTTTCCTAGTGAAATAAATATTTTGAAAATTAAATATATTCATATCTTGAAGCTTATGCAGGTACGTAGCCAACTACTCACAAAAACAGATACAAAATAGCAAAATTTAAAGAACTCGAACAGGTAGCACTACATTTTTTCCTCGTATGTTTGCACAAAATAATTTTCTTTCAGGTTTGAATCATAAAATTCACCAAATCAAACACAACTTTTGCTCTGAAATGCAGCTGTTTTCCTTGATAGAAGAATGCATTTAGTTTAATTTATAATGCAGTTGATGCTGGAATAAACATAGCAGCAGTTGTACTGCAATTTGTCTTAAGACAGAATTAAGATATATTTAATATTTTCACCACTGGAGGCTAAAGAAGAACATTTTCGTATCACCATGGTCATGTAAAGCAGAATATGATGTAATTATGAGTTCATTTACACAACTGAATGTAGAATCAGGGCCCATTGGGTATAACTCAAGAAATTCCAAAGACTATGTTTGGTCTTAAAATCAATAAGGTTTTTATACAGATGATAAGACTGTGCAGAAATGTAATGCGTAATGCTTAGGAAAGACATGGTAAGAAAAATGTACCTCAGAGCTTCATCCTGGGCTTGTTTACTCCTCTAATTCCATTACCAGAGCATGCCCTTTTTGGAGTTGGACCCTTGCATACAAGCTGGCTATGCTGCCCAAACCTTCCTGTGCTCTCCTGCAAGGCAGATGGGGAGCATGGGCAAGGCATACTGCTGGGACAGGGCCTATAAAATTAAAAACATAGTATGGCAGTAGGGCCACATGAAGGCCAATGTAAAGAAAAGGCAATTTTATACTCCTCCACAAGTACATCTAAAATAATACCCACTCCCACTGTGGCAGTAGAGGAGGACTAGCTGTAATTAAGCTGCTGAAGTATAGCACTTTCATTCATTAAAAGCAATTCTTTGATTTAGCGCTCAACACAAAACACCCACAGACCACAGGAAATCTCTGGGCTAATTCTCCTGCCCTTTCACCTCTCACACATTCGAGCTTTCTGCTTTCTTCCTCCTGTCCATCTGCTTTAATCATTAGCAATAGCCTTGTGCAACAGCTCTAACAAGTAAAGTCAGCTGTCATCAGAGCATATTTAAACTCTGACTGTTACTTTCCAGTAAAGCAGCTCTATGCCCATAGGCCTCATTAAGCACAGAGAAGGGCAGTGGTGCAGGTCCAAAAAAGCTCCAAGGGGAACCAGCCTTTCCCAGACAAAATTGTGGTCCATGCAGTCCTTGGACCAGGTTTATCCTTTCCTGAGTTTTCCAATAGCTTTGAAGTGGAAACGCAGTCGCTGCAGAAAACAATTGCTGCGTGATTGGCGTGTTGGGGGCAGGTCTGAGGATGGTGGGTTTGCCTTGCAGGCATTTTTGTGCCAAAATAAATTATCATTGGGAGGGAAAAATAAGTGCAGCCCTTGTCAGTGGTCTAATAGGGAAAGTACAGAGAGGACTGCAGTACAAGACCTTGAGAGGTCTTGGAAAATGAGCTCCCCTTTCCTGACCTGCTTGTCTTCCACAGCACGATGGCTGTAGGAAGAGAATGAAGACAACAGCAGAGGAAGCTCTTGATGACCAACCAGGAGAGACTCATGGACAAAGAGATTTGTAAAAGTCACAATTTTTGCCCTTAAAGCAGCATTGGCATTCATAATAAAGCACATAATGTGAAGATGTAGTCCTACATTATGAAAACATTTACACAGTTGGATTAGCTGTGATGGAAAACAGCAAATGAAAATTCAGAAATGCAATTGAAGCTACTGAATTAGTCCAAAGAAACAACTGGAAGCAAGTAATCAGGCAAGCTGAAGAGGTACCACGGCACTTTAGTATCCATTGTCTTGGAAGAAGCTTTGGATTTTTTTGCCTGTACTTTTAAGTGTACATATATCACAGAATCACAGAATTTGCTGAGATGGAAGGGATCCACAAGGATCACTGAGTCCAACCCTTAGCCCTGCACTGGAATATCCCCAAGAGTCACACCATGTGCCTGAGAATATTGTCCGAACTCTCCTTGAACTCTTTGGCCTCACAAATTTTCTCCCTACAGTGGCAAGCAGCATCTCCAAATTCTTCCCATGTCACTTGACCTTGCATCCACTGGGCATACACCTTCTTCTTTTGCCTGATTTTCAAGAGAAGATTTCTGTTCAGCGAAGTTGGCCTTCTGCCTTGCCTGCTTGAATTCAGGCATTTGAGGGTTGCCTGCTCCTGTACCCTTAGGAGGTGATGTTTATTATCTGCTTTGTACATATACTATCCACTGGAGTGTTAAATCAACCATTAGGTAGACCTGGAGAAAACATATCAGTGGAAAAAAGTTAAGTAAAAAAATGAGGCATTGGTCCTGCATATTAATTTTAAGTGTATGGATAAGTACACATCTTTGGACTAGGTCCTCAAATGTTGTGAATCTATGTATTAAAATTAGAGAAAACACAAGGACAGACAACCAGAACAATCACACATAGAATCATTAGAATAATTTGGGTTGCTAGAGACCTTTAAAGGTCACCCAGTCCAACACCCCTGCAATAGAAGGGACATCAACTAGATCAGGTTGCTACAAGCCCTGTCCAATCTGATCTTGAATATTTACAAGGATGGGGCTTCCCATGTTTCACTACCTTCATCGCCAAATATTTCTTCCTTAAATCTAGTTTAAATCTACCCTCTTTTACTTTAAAACCATTATCCTAGTCCTATCACCACAGACCCTAATAAAAAGTCTATTTTCACAGCTTTCTTATAAGCCCTCTTTAAGTATTGAAAGACCACAATAATGTCTCCCTAGAGCCTTCTCTTCTCCAGGCTGAACAATCCCAGCTGTCCCAGCCTTTCTTCATCAGAAGGGTGTTCCAGCCCTTTGATCATCTTCCTGTCCCTCCTCTGGACCTGCTCCAACAGGTCCATGCCTTTCCTGGGTTGAGGACCCCGGAGCCAGACGCAGTACTCCATAGTCACTTCCCTTGACCTGCTGGCCACTCTCCTTTTCATGCACCCTGGGATATGTTTGGCTTTTTAGGCTGCAAGTACTGGCTTATATCCATTTTTTCATCCACAAGCATCAGCAGGGCTGCTCTCAATCCCTGCATCCTGCAGCCTGTGTCGATATCTGGAGCTGCTCTGACACAGGTGCAGCACTTAGCCTTGGAAACCTCATGATGTTCACTTAAGCCCACTTCTCAAGCTTGTCCAGGTCTCTCTGAATGGCATCCCATCCTCTAGTGTCAACTGTGTCACTTACACAGCACCTCTCATTCAAGAGAATACATAGGTTACATGTCCTCAGTTTGGAAAAGTGGCAGCTGAAAAGTGGTATTACAGAGCAACCAACATTATGGTAAGTGGCTTGGCAAAGATGAATAAGAAATCATTATTTATTGCTTGGAGGTAGCCACAATGTCTTTGAACCTACTCTTTGCCCTGTTCTACCTGTGAAATTTTCAGATGCTTAAGATGCCTGTAGAGAAGTAGTTTTTGACAGTGCATGTGGTTAAGTGATGGAAGCCAAAAAGAATCAAACAGATTTATGGGAAGTAGGTCTGTCTCAGGTTATTAATTAAAGAGGATATCAGTGTAGGGCATCACTAAGGCACTGATTACTAAAGACTGGAAGATTGGTGAAAATCTACATACCTTGCAGTAGTATTCTGTCCATGCCTGCTGTCAACCACTGTTGGAAACAAGATACGATGTTTGAGTGATCTTCAACTTTTCGCAATGCCAAGACTGTGTTTATACTCTCTAGAGACCTTAACAACTCATAGGACATCGTGCCAGGCATTGAATTCAGACAGTAAAGTTATAAACTGAAACAGTACAAAGCAAACAAATGAATAAGCAGTGAAAACTTTTGTTCCCATTGCAAGATTGCCAAATTATCACCTGGTATCTTGAACAGTGTTTTTAATCTTCAGCATACTTTATTTATTAGCTGGTGCAAGGGTGGCAAGTCTACAGAGGAAATTACCCTGAGCTTCAGAAAATAAGGTATGCTTCGCTTAGGGCAGCAACAGATTCAGGTTACCCTGACTATGCGGTCTATAAATGGGTATATTTAATGAAATGACTATAAATGTTTCAATAACGTTGAATCACTAGCATTAAAATAAGCATAATTAAAGTTACATCAGCACCTTTGTTCTGAAATTGCATCTTAGAGGGTCAGTTTCAAAAGCAGATTTCAGACTGAAGTTTCATCAAGTAAAAAAAAATAAACCTGTGCTGTGGATGGTCCTGGAGAGACAGCTCCAGAAGGTGCAGCTACACTCACAGCTCCTGACTTCAGGCACCAAGCTTCTGCTCTCCACCTCCCTTTGGAGAAGCCTGAGGCTCTCAGTGGTTAGAGAGTGAAGGAGTACCTTGGACCAGCCTTCGAATAAAGGCATCCCTCCACGGCTGCTTAAATGAATCTGACTGTTTTCCACCTTCTTACATCTCTCTAAATGGCCACATTTTAAAACAAACACATACACAGCCCACACAAGAACATTTCACATTAGGTTTTCGCAGTGTAATGGTTTTGCTTTCTTTATGGTATCTTGCACCAGATGTCAGATCGCTGAGACAGCAAGAGTGAGCTACCAGTCATCATTGCAGGTTTAGGTGAATAAGATTAAAATGACATCGACCAACTAGTAGAATGATCCTAAGAGCACTAGCGTTACCTCTTTCATTATTAGCTCCCCCAGCCCAAAACAACATAATGCTTGCTTGGTTCTTCAAGGGAAACAATTCCAGAAAAAATCCATTATAACAGCCAGTAATTATATAATCTATTGTGAAAGTTGTAAGATGATAGCAATTAAAAGAAATTTAAGCCTCTTCACAGCCCAGTTTAGGTCTCTTCAGCAAACAATTAGGGAGGTTAAATTGACCTCTTAAGAGCAGTCCAGCCTTAGAAATGGTCCACACTACAAACATTAGCAGACAAAGTTTTAAACTCTATACTGAGGGAAAACTTGAATGTAGGCTGAAAATGCTAGTGAGGATCTGCTTAGTCCTGGTTTACGACATAGCACAATGCCCTACGCTGCATCCCCTTGCCTTACTAAATATCATCAGTTCCTCATCCCTGCCTGCCTGGGAGGCTCAGCAGAAAAAACACACTTGAACTAGCTTTAATCTCACCAGCCTACTGATCTGTGGCTAGGGACCAGCACAGGCACTGTAATGGCTGCAGAGAGCTTGCTAGGGGTGAAGAAAACACCCACCGCTCTGACATCTGACCTGCTGTGCTGCTATCATCCCTGAGGTGGAGACATGTGGAGCAATGTCTCTTGCTGAGACAGCTGGCCAGAGTCTTTCCGCAGCACACCCCTGGTCCTCCTCCACTTCCTCTGTGTGGCAGTAGCATCAGGTAGTACTGCCAAGAAGCTCGGAGGTGGCATGATGCACACAAGCAGCTGTGGTGGTGCAGAGAGCAAGGTGGCTGCCTGCCCATGGTCTTAGCCAGCCTCTCTGTTGGGTTTCACAGCCCCATCCTCTGGCCTCCTTTCAATACCTCAGCCACCTTGTTTAAAACTGATTTAAGTATGCCTGCACTGCATCATGCTTCCAGCCGCACTCGCCATCCCAAACTCACCACAGACAATCTTGGCTCCAGAGACAACCCACTGCCCATGGTCATGCACAGAAAACCCTGGTTTTTGAAAGCGTTGACTCAACCCTTCAGGCAGGCATTAGGATCACTTACAGAAGCATACAGAATACTTTGTTTCAGCACTCAATGGTCTGTTAGTGTGTTTACCAACTGGAGGGGGTCATAGGATGCAATTTTGCCAAAGCAAAAAGGTATTCCAAGAAGAGCAGCAGCAGCTGTGAGCAGGCTCTGGGAATTAAATAATGGCATCCTATAAAACTTCACAAATTGAGCCAATAAGTGTGCAATAAGTCAGTTTTGAAATTACTGTCTTATATCAAGTTTCTCTAATAAAAGTCAAATTTGTGCTTAGAAAAGCTTAAAGCCCATATGTAGGAAAATTTTATAACTCTAATGGGAGCCATGATAGAGCAGCATGTTAGTAAATACATGTGTAAGCAGCACAGTACAAAGAGAAAAGTAGCAATATGTTAATTATCTCCCTCCTGTATTATTTTTAGTTGTCACTGTGGATGCAACTGCAGTGAAACACATGCACATTCTGACAGCTGCTCCGTTCCACAAGGAATAAAACGGCAGGAAGACTGGCAATGTGAAAGATAGAAAACAGAGGCTTTTATTCTATGAGAATTCATTACGTGTATGTTCAGAGGTAGAAATAACATCTTTATGTTCTCAGTGACTGATTCAGAGGAAACATTTTTCTAAAGGAGATATATGCATTAGAAAAGAAAGCTGTTTGATGCTGAGGAACTAGTCCATAGGGACAGGTTCCTTATTAACAGCCATAGAGTCTCACTTAGCTTGGGTCTGTTGCAAATGGCCATGCCAGCACTGAAAGAGGTATAATGTCTCACGTCCGAAAGGCCTCTGGCAGGTTCACCCAGTGAGCATGGAGCCAGCCTGGAATCCAGTTCTCCACAGATGATAGGTGAGCAAAGCTGATGTTGCTTTGCAGGTGTGAGACTTGGACACTATGCAGAAGACGTATCCCACCACTGGAGAGGTTCCAGATATCCCATGCGGAGCACCACTGAGTAATGACAACTCATCCAGTGGCTAACTGAATTTTCCAAATGAGCAAACTTTCCAGTGCCCTATATAGAAGTGAGCAAACTCTTTTTGCTTGCATTTTTCCTTAGCCACAATACAGCACCACTCTGTCCTGTCCAAATGAGGTAACCACTACTCTATCAGTTGAGGTATAATAACAAAAGTTCAACTGAAATGATGTAGGCAAGGTCTTTGAGGACAGATACCAGTCCTCTCATTTGAGCTTTCAGAGACAAAAAGCATCTAACGGAGCACCAAGCTAACAGATGCTGTGGGACTTTTTCCAGTGAAAGACCACAACTTTAAATAGGAAAGGTGAAAAGACAAAGCACTGAGCAGTTTGACAAGGTGGTTTCACATGCTGAGTTTATCTAGTAAATTGTGGGATAAATAGAGCACATTTCCCATGCAGTCATCCCTGCACCCACCAAACCTCATCAATCTACCACAACACAGAATCACCTTCTCACCTGGAAGACATAAACCATAATGGGGCAAATAAACAGAAATGTTTCCAAAGTTATCAAAACCTACTTTGGCTAATCCCCAAAGCTGCACATAATTGAACTGGAGATGTTGCATTAAAAGGGTGACATTAAAGGCTACAAGTCTTAATGAGTCCAGAGTTAATAATCCAAATTCCACACCAGGATGGGCCTTTAAGACATACCTCTCTCTTCACCATTTCTTAGTTTATATGACTACAGTTCAGCCTATTGGATTTTGTGATCTTGGTTCTTAGGCACTTGACCCAAGCATTCCACTGCACAAGCACCAATATTAATATCTTTATTAGATAGTGTCTAAAATCTGGGCATTACAATGCCTAATTCTTTTCCAGGAGGTACACTTGGGCTTAATGTAGTAGATCTGGTCACCAGTTTAAATTTGGTTTAATAATTTAGAGTTACTAGACGAAGCCACTTCAAAGATTTCCTTTGCCTTTGAGAAAAAAAAAAAAAGGGAAAAAAAAAAAGTTGCTTATATAACCTTTCCTTATCACCAGGTCTCCTAAAGAACTACTGGTCTTCAAATTATGGCACACTGTGCTTTTGGAAACGGACAAATTATATCCTCTTCCTATGACATGGTGACTAAAACTGTATAAACAAGTGTGTTTCAGATAGTATTGTGTAAACAACATGCCAGGTTGCCCCAGTCTGCAAATATAACAGGGACCCAACATTTGCTGGGCCACAGTGAGGGTGTAAGCAAAGCAATTCCCCAAATATGCAGAAACACTGGACTTGGATGTCAGAAAAATCACTTTACCTGTTATATTCCACATAACTTTTTTCATCACAAGAGTATGCAACTATGGAAACCTCTTTCCTTAGGATGGTATCTGTCATATATGGCCCATTGTCTGGACAAGAGTTGCAGATGTGGCAGTCATTTATTTTGCTTGGGTTCTTCCTTTGCTTTGCTTTTGGGGTACAACAGAGAGCTTGGGTTTGTTGGAGCAAATGGGTCATAGACGGATACCCTTCTCTTTGGTCAGGTGCAGATGATCCTCCTTTCCTGTAATGGGTTATTCCATGGTCATGAAAGATCCCTGTCTCTCCAAGAGTCTTCAAGGAGAAGAGCAGCAGCTATCCATGGTCTTTGCTTCCTGACCTCTTAGGCAGTCTTCCGGAAAACCTGTGCTCAGGTCCTGTCTTTTTTTGAAAAGAAGCATCAACACCTTGAACCTGATTGGTAACTCAGGGGAAAAACTGTTTTCCTGCCCATCCTTGAGATGGAAGAGCTCCCTACAGCTCCTTGGGCCAGATTCGGGAAGCCTAATTTCACATAGATCCCTGAGTTTAGGTTTTTCTGTGACTGGCTCTATGCCTTCAGGCATCCAAGGAAATACAAAACCACTTAAAAATGAGTTGTGGAGATACATGAGGCTGACTGACCCTAGGCCTCTAGACTTTAACTCCTAAAGGCGTGGAGGTTTTTCGATGTGTTATTGTAGAGCAGGAAGCATCCTGGTTGATGCAAGTTACACAACATCCTGCTGCAACTAGCTTGAGCTAAAGCACTTGACTTTCAATGGGACTTTCAACTCTAGCACTCGGGATCCAGCTGCTGCTTTTCCATTTTGGCTGCAACACAGCAGCAGAAAGCTGCAGCTTCAGTTGAGTGCAATGAGAGGAGCATCTGGAAACATTTTTGCCAGATGCTGTAAGAAGGGATAAGATAAAAAAGAATAGCAAAACCCAGTACCTGAAACAGCCACTCTTGACTACACTTTCACACTGTTTTATCTCTGACATTGCAGATTTTTCACTCATTCTCTTGATTTTTTGTCTGTGCATGTATATTATGAAATGAAAGAAGGTTCTGGAGCAAATAGTACAGTTTGGTATTGTATAATAATTCATCCAAATTCATGAAGTTGTAGTAGAATTTGATTTGCTACAAGTCATTCTGGTAGTACAATAAATACAAGGTGTTTTCAAAAATATTTATATTTTTCCATGAAAATAATATATCGTTTATCCCTAGCTTTAGAAGCTGTTTTGCCTTTGAGATGCTAAGACTCCACAAACATGTAACCCAGAAGCTTTTCCCTAGAATGTCACAACATGCTCTCTCCTAAACTGGAAAATATCACTGCCTACATATTTCATTATATTCTGGGGAATATGAAGTGAGCTTTTTTATGGACCAGGGCAGAGGAGCATTGGAATAGCATGTGCTGGAAGTCACAGTGTGACTACTGGGGATATGGTGAGATGCAAAAAACTCACATTTCTACTTACAGTTCTATCTGGGAAGCAATTTCCAAATAATATAAGAAGATATATGGACAGTCTGACCTATTTTTTTGTAGAAACTCACTGCAGATGAGTATTTCCTGTACTGACCTGGATCCAATATCATAGAACCTAATAAATCACTTAATATTTCAGGTAACTAAAATATTAAAAGATGCCTTGAAGATTTAACATTTTTCCACACATCACACTCCAGTTTAACAAACAAAGATAATGTGAAACATATAAAAAGTCCCCTCCTTTCTCATTCTTTTTTTTTCTTGAAAGCTATCCAACTAAGAAAGGGGAAGACATGGCCTTAGAAAGAATTTTTCTCTTTACCAGAGTGTTCAGAGACAATGTGTGTGGCACATTTAAGTGATACATAATCCCCAGTTCTTCTCCTCAGTCTCTAAGGAATAAAGACAGAACCCCTTTTTGTGGTAAGAACTATTCCCCAGAATACAGATTTCATCTATATGGTGCATCTAATGTTGCTCCAGTTATTGAACATCCTGTTTAGTTCTTATCTATTCCCAAATAGGGGATTTTTCTCTGTGATTTGACTCAAGAAACAAAGTTTTCATTTGTGTCACATAGACTCTATGATGACCCTTCAGTTCTCCTGTGTGTGGGGACTCCACATAAGTATGCCAGGAATAAATACGCTTGGAATAGACCCAACTAATTTCACTTTCTTAGGCTCTGCTGACCATGATGTAACTGCACAGGCATCATGCTGCTCAGCCCAGGAGAATCTGTCCATTAAAAATGAAATAAAAATGAAAAAAAAAAAAAAAAGCCTTCTTATTGTTTTCCTAAAACAAAAGGATCACAGTTTCATAGAGCCAGGGGTTTTGTAATAATCTGGCCACTACATTTCCTGGAAGTTCAAGAAACAGTTAATTCAACATGATCTCTTAGAAAGAGCCTAGTAGCAGAAAAGGGTTGGCTGAAGTCCTTTTGCTTTACTCAGGGTTTTAATTTTATACACAACAACCAGGATTACATGTTATTATGGAAAACTTCATAATTCATTCCAGTCCATTTGCAAGCCAGGAATTCTAGGATTTGTGTAATTCTTTTGTAAAGTGGCCAATTTCATGCAGAGCATGCAAACACTCAGAATTGCAACTGCCAGGAGACAAAATTTGCCAACAGCCAAATGGAATTAAACTCAAAAAACATTTCAGTTACTGTCTTCTATACTAAATAAGCATAAAACAAAATTCTACAAAAAAACGGTTGTGACGTCACAATATTTTGCCATTGATCCATAGATATGAATTCAACCCAAAATCCATAAAACTCAGGGCATTTTTCATAAACCTCTGATGCAGGTTCTTCAATTTATCCTGCCTCTCCTAGCCCTTCAGAGAAACAAGCAAATACCTATACCCTTGGTATAACCATAGCTAACAGCCTGGTTACTGATTTTAGGTTCTTTGTTTTTTTCTATTTACAAGTCTACTAAGAACATGCTGTAATTTGACTGCTTATTTATTTACTGTAAAGTAATTTCAGTTTCATGTTGCAGACTAGACACACAATATTCACTGCAAGTATCAAGCAAAACCTATCTAAGATTTGAGTTAAGATTTCAGGTCATCACTGATAAAGCACTAGACAAAGAGCTAAGTTTGTGTTTCTATGAAATTTAACCATAATGTCATTATGTTTACACATGTACCTAATGCTAGACTATAAGTAGTTAAGCTTCCAGCTGGATCAAGGGACTTGTCACAGGAGGAACATCAAAATGTTCTTTGGCATTTTACTTTAGAAGAATGAATAAAGGGAGTTTTTATTGAATTTATTTGGGGTTTGGGTTTTTTTAATAGATTTGGACCTGACAACATAAGGTTTATGAACATATAGTTTATGAACATATTTCACTTTAAACAAATTGCTTATATACTGGGAAACATTAAAAAAATTGCTAATTGTTCACAGTGATATTTTATAAAAATATTTTTATGTTTCCTAATTAAAATATAGTATCTTATTCCAAAATATCTTTCCTTTTTTTTTGAAAAGTTTTTAAAGTCCACAGACCTATAGGCATTTCTAATGGTTTAGGATTTTAACTGTGTTATCCACCAAAAATATCTGAATGTTTTAGGTTTGGAGTAACTTCATCCCAACCCTGCCACTCCAGCTCCCCTCAATGCCATTAGCAGGGCAGGTGGTGCCCATGGGCTGGTGGTAGCACCTTCCCATAAGAAGCCAGCCCCCTCATCCAGCCAGAGCACATGGCTGGGGGGCAGGATCCCCTTCAGCCACTCAGTATTATTCCATCGCTATGTGAGTCAGAGCCTGAAGACTCCCCAGAGCAGAATTGCTATTTCATAGCAACCTACCTCAGTACGCTCTGAATTTGCCTAAGTCAAGCAGCTGCAACTCTACATTAGTTATTTGGCAGGCAGGTTGATCCTGCAATTTCTGAACACATATAGTAGTGCATTAATGTAGTGCATTAAACAAATCTTGATGCACGTGAAGAGTCCTCAGATTCAGTGGGGATACTGCAGCCATTGATTTGGCTTCAAGGGTTCTATCCTTCCCAGTACTGGTCCATTCCCAGTTTGCGGGAATTTTGCCATAGAATTCCACTGGTGTGGTGGGGGGATACTCAAGAGTCAGGTCAACTCTGTAACAACATGGAGGAAAACACGTTTATAACCATGCCATCTGTGGTTTTACCCACCATTGCTGTTCTGCTACAGAAAAGTTTTCTGCACACAAAATCTGTATTTTCATTTTGTAATGTTGCAATTACAGTCCTTGCAAGTATCTGCTTGGAACCACTATGAAAGTGGGGTAAAACTGAAACTGCTTGAATTAAAGGTAGTTAATTTGGTTAATTTGCAATGGCTTAAAATGCCTTTGTCTCCTAATTTCTCGCAATCCACATCCTCCTGGCTAATCGTGTGAATCCAGGGAACAAGAAGTCACTTCACACAGTCTGTTTCATCTCAATAATGCAGTATCCAGAGGAATTAGGTTTCTGATTTTCAGTTGTTCAAAGGCAGGACAAGTTAATAGTGTCACTGGTGAAGATAATCCAAGGAATTTGAGATAAACAGGAGCTGAAATGTTTCTGGTTTAATGGATAGCTGATATTGCACCTTGGTTTTCTTTCTAAAAATCTGCACTTATAAAGACTGTCAACAGCAATGGATACAGTGGACTTGAGCTTCCTCATATCCACCAGACAATCCTGTTCTATCCCAACTATTATATATTCTTTGACTTGCAGCTACTTTTCAATGTATGCTGCTACACATCATTGCTGACCTACCTCAATTTTGGTGCACATGGCTATTGCTGTTCCGCGAGCACTGATAGCTGGTTGGAGGCTCTACTGTGGAGCAGAAGGGAAGGTCACTACTGGAACAGCTTTTCAACTACAGGCCCTGTCTGCAGGGGCAGATTCATCTTCTCACACACACCCTGCATGCCTCTGTGATCAGGGGGCTCCAGTAGGAGCAGCTGGGTCTACCTATATGGAGAAACAGACAAAAAGTGGAGATACATCCCTGATAGGAGAGATGGGTCAAGTGAAGGGGAAATGAAAACGCATTGGAATAAGCCTTGCTCATTGCAAAGGTCTGCAAGCCAGTTTGGGTGATTTTTTTTTCCTCTGATTTGCAAATTCGTCTTTGAAAAGAACACATGCCATTTAGAAAAAGTGTATTTTAAGGAAGTGATTAAAAGAAAAGAATATGAAGGCAAAGCCAGACAGTCACTACAGGCAAATGAGCCCCTATTTATCGACATTTTATTGGAAGAAAAAAAACCAATACAATATTGGTCAAGTAATTTCTTCCTGCTGAAGACACAAAAATATTAATTGAATAACTTCTGTGACAAAAACCTCTGCTATTATTTAGTCAGCTGTAGTTACAGACTAATTTATGTCTGTTTCCATTCTCATTGTTATGAGAGTATTCCTCAGGAGCCAAAAGTGTGAGATAGCACAAAAAATGCTTTTAATTATTTTATTATATTTTTTGTTTTATTGCCTATACCCAAATACTTGATAATTGTACTAGGTTTTCTCAATATGACAAGAAGACATGCTGAGTGAGAATTTTAATAGCAAAAATTATTTAAGAAGCAAAAAAATCTTGTTTTCTAAAACTCCCAACATCTTGGACACCAGCCAATAACTGAGTAGAAAAATGCCAGCCAGAAGGAAGCATTCGTGACCTCAGTGGTACATTAATTGGCTTTAATGAGATGAGTAATGAGATAAGTACCCAGAATCTTCCAGGTCATCAAGTCATAAAACTGAGTCTCTATACAGCAGGCTCTGGTATCCCCATTGCAAAGCATCCCTACAACCTCCTGTTTTCACATGCACACAAGGCACACATAGAGTTTTTAAAATGGCCAGAAAAGTAACCACAGTATGAAACAAAAAATACAACAAAGCTCGTAGGTATTTGTGGACACTGGAGCATTTCTTCCCTTTACTTTTTTGCTTTCTCCTTCTGCTTTTATCCTCCCTCTCCCCATGGCAGCAACCCTTTTTTGCTCTCCACTCTTAGCTATGCTACCCCTCTGCCACAGCGCTCCTCCCACCCATCAAGCATTCTCCTACGTCCCTGTACATCCCTGTGCATTCCCAAACATCCTGTGGCAACCAGCAAATACTCAGCAGCTGGTCATGGCCTGGCCACCCAAAAGAGAGCAGCTTAAATATTCCCTCCAGGGTTTCTCTTAAGCATCGCCATCAGGAAACCTGCCGCTGACAAAGGCTCTGGGCTGGCCCCAGGAATCAAACACTGGCTGAAGGGCAGGGGCTCTCGCTGTAGCCCAAACACAACTTATTGTAATCCCTTCTGCCTCCTGTGCTTATACAGTACAGACCTTCTTGGGTTACAAGACACTTTGAAGATCTCACCTTCTCCCATTACTTGTCTTTACATAAAACCTCCACAGATGTGAGTCTGCTAGTGTGTCGGAGGGCTGTGGTTAATAATTTATAAACCAATACTTCCTATTGGGCATATTGTTTAACGTAGGGGCGTATGGCAGCGGGATCATGCTGCCTTGTTGCAGGAGCACCCTCTGCTGACTCCCGTGAGGGGCGACAGCCCTGTGGTGGGATGATGGCCACCATGGCTGCTCGGGGAACAGCCCTCGGCTGCAGGATGCTGTGTCTCAGCTCTGCCAGGGTCATGGGGACTGCCAAACCCCTTACTCTGCAGCAAATAGAAAAGCTTAATGTCCCAGCAAAGATCAAATGAAAAGGACTCTAGTGAGAATACACTAACATGTAATCCTCAGGAACCTCTTGTAATGCAACCCCAACTCGTGAAGCATCACCTCCAGAAACCTCAGCATTTTCATTGTGTGTATGCACTAGCAATCACACTGAAAAGGCTCCACTTGAGCCAAAGGCACAAACAAGTGGTCTAGACATGCAACTGAAAATAGGCTATTGTGTGTAATGGTATATTCCTAATTCATCCCAGGTCTGAGTGAAGTATAGGAGAGGATGGGGACCAACTCTCTGTAGGTGGGACTGAAGTTCTGGACCAGCAGTCACAGCCTGAGAAGAAGAGTTCTAGGAATCTGCACTTGGTGGATCTTCAAATCCCTTCCCATCTGTGACAGTTCCAGAGCTGGAAATGTCAGTAATAACAGTGTGAACAGTTGAAAAGACATGTGGACTAGATCCTCATAAATAAACAAGGTAGCATATCTAGCAATGGCTGCTTAATAAAGAACCATTGTGGAGCTCAAGAATGCTGGTGGCAAGTGCTTCCTACTCTTAGCACATCTATCTCTATGAACAGTAAGTCTATTTACTATTTCACTTTTAAAAATATTTTTTTTAATGTTCCAAACACTTTCCAAGTATTTGCTAATTGGTGAGTTAATGGTTATTCACATTATCAGGAATCCATAAGAGATTTTAAAGTGATGAGTAATTTCAGATTCCCAAAATGCAATAAGTGGTATAAGTGTTACAGAAAAGCTTTCTGGGGCACTATGCAATTTCAATTTGCTTTCAACTTTGCTTACATCTTAGGACACTTTTTTGCTAAAAATGATTACAAACCCAAAACATTCATGGCTCTCTAGACATACCTTTACTGATCTGAGGAAGTGTATGTCTGTTGGAAGTTTGTCTGCTTTTTCAGACTAGTGTAATAAAAGATATTGCCTCCCCTTACAAACCTTGCCTCTCTGATTGATCAAAATGTTGAAAATGTCATTTCCAGTAGTGCTTTATTAATCAGATTAGACGGGCAGGATTAGAAACCTGCACTAAAGCTATGTACTAGCTAGAAAACAAACTGACATCCTCCTGCCTGAAACCTGTAACTGCTTATCTCCAATCTGTGGCACAGGAGCCCGTTTTCACTCCAGCAGAAACCATGAACAATTGCTGGACACCCTTCATGGTAGGATGGAGGCCAAGGCTGCAGTGTCTTCTCACCACACACCAAAGACACTGGCTGGGCTACCTCTCCCTTCACACTGCTGCTTGTGAGCCCCAGACCCCTTCCTGCTGTTCTCATGCTGGGATGCTGATGGTTGATGCACAGTTGGAGGTGTCACTCTGCTGTCTGGGCAAGTGGTGCAACTTGCTGTGCTGATACACAGAGAACTGTCATAGAGTCCTTCATATGCACAGCACAGATCTTCACCTCAGTTAAGGGCTACATGTCTTCACAGGCTGCTGCACCACCAGGAATTTCTGCAAGGACTGGTGTTACCAAATTTCATTACGCTCTGCTTTCTCAGATTATCATACAACATAGGGGGAATGGCTTCAAAGTGAAAGAGGGTAGGTTTGGATTAGGTATTGGGAAGATATTCTTTACTGTGCGGGTGGTGAGGCACTGAAACAGGTCGCCCAGAGAAGTTGTGGATGCCCCATCCCTGGAAGTGTTCAAGGCCAGGTTTTGAGCAACCTGGTCTAGTGGAAGGTGTCCCTGCTCATGACATGGAACAGGATGCTCTTTAAAGTCCCTTCCAACCCAAAACATTTTATGATTCCATGATAGAATTTATCTAATTGGTCTGCTATTAACAGGGCAGGGATACAGGCAGATTTGTGGTAAAGGCTGAATTCTTTCCCATTCACTTACCCAGGGACAACCAACATTTTCATAGAGGACAGCCTTGAACCCGTTGCAAGGACAGACAGCAAACCAAGACCAACTGCTATCAGAAATACTGTGCAAGTTATACTGCATGGAGAAGCAATTTATTGATCCCTGCTTCTATGTATCAAGATATTTTATATTTTTAAAAGACGTGGAAAACATATAGACAGCCTTCTTCTGCCAAAAAGTACCTATTAAGAGACCTTGGGCTATACTTAATTGGAAAAATGTTCTGGCTGATCTGACTTTTGGATTTTAATTTCAGTTCTTGTTAGTGCATCAAAACCACACATACCATGTCTCTTCCACACCTATTGTGAACAGCCAGTCATCAGGTATGGAAAAAGGGTCATTTTAAATACACATTTTTTCACTACTGCTTGTTACAAAGCAGTGTCTATTAAACTCCCTGACTCATTCAGCTCAGCATCCACAGAGAATGAGGGGCACACTGTCTGACATAAAAACTCCTTTGCAACAGCAGTAAGAGAATTTGTTCTGAAGGTCTTTTATTTAAGAAGAATAGCAAAATGCCAAGAAGTGCCAAGGTTTTTCTTTTGCGTATAAATCCCCTCCCTTTTTTTATTTCAGGGGTCATGCATCGCTGAGGTATGTGGTGAGGAAATAGCATCTTGAATTTGCCTTATACTGAAAAATGAAACAGATTTTCAATATTCAATGAAGAGGGTGTGCATCGTTTCTTGAGAATAAGCCCTTTGTCTCTCTATTATTTTTACAATGCACTTTAATGACCTGAAAGCATGTGTGTGTCTTCTTAAATCATCACATACAAAACTACCTTTTGACTATAAAATATATTATATATCTTATAGAGAAAGTTATGCCATGTGTAGGGTTTTCTCCTCTTTTCAAAGATAGGATGAGTTTTGTCTATATAACAAGGGCAAGCTCCAAAAATGAAAAAACTAAAGTGGGAAGGCAGGTTGTCTTTTTTTTTTTTTTTTTAAAGAATAAATCCTAGCTCTAGACACCAGTGTTAGAAAAGTCACCCTTACCAGATGGCTAATACAGACAAGGGAAAATAGCCAACTTGATTTCAAATGTGAGAGTGATTTTTAAAATGAATGATAGAAACTACTTCAGATTCATTATTTTAAGCAGGGAAACTCATGTGTTTAGCTTATGGGTCTGGTTTGAATAAAAGTTTGTCTTTCTTGAATAGAAATCAGATGTGATTCCAGGCAGTGGCCTGGACCATTTGCTAATACTAATTGTTGAGGGTTGAAAGTAGGGTAGAAGATTGTTAAAGTCTTCCCTGGCAGTAACTTGATCCATGGAAATGTACTTTACAGGAACTGTGATGAGGTTTACAGCTGGCAGAAGCTTGTGATAGGATGGCCACATAACTTCACATCTCCCTTTTAATAATGGAATAAAAGCACACATGACACAAGCTTGGTAGGTAAAGGATGGCAGGGATAAACTGAAACAGGAATACATATTTTTGTAAATATTTCACATCTTGAAAGACACTCAGTGATGTGACTGTTTTAAAATAGTATTATCACAATATGCTGAAGTAAAGCTGGCAAGTTAGAAAACCACCAACTGTGGCCAGATGGGCTGCTGAAGTTCTCACATGGAGCACCAGTGGTGAAAAAAAAAAGTGTGAGGTTTTAATCGTATCGCTTTGCCTTTGCCCAGTCTCAACAGAAACCTGGTCAGTTGGTAAACACTCCATTTGCTGATAAGAAAGAGCTCTAACCTTAGTTAAATAGACAAAATGTGATTATTCCACCTAATTTACATGCTAGCACCAGCATCCTGGTAAATTCCAGAGCAAAACCTTGTCTTCTGTTTCTGAAATGCCATAGCATATTCAACTTTCTGCCATAGCCCAGAGTGCAGCATTGCTATTCACATTCACATCCAAGCTAGCTGGATCTTACTGCAGTGTGAAACACCTAGGGCATGATTCGGGTGCCCAATAAGTCTTGGTGCCCTTCAAAATGCCCTGGTGTGTGAGACATCCCCAGTGGGCTGCCAGATACGGTGCACCACTCACTGCACTCCATATGTCCCTGACTCCCAGCCAGCTGCCTTGGGGACATCCTGCAGCATTGCAAACAGAGCCAGACACCAAAGGTGGAAACACTGAATCAAATCCTCTACATGTATGGTGTAAACTTGCTAAGCCACCTCAGGATCAGGCTCTACAGGGACCTGTAACAGATTTGTGGCTGGGGGCAGAAAGGAGCTCTGGCTTTGGTGCCTGATGGGATGCCATGGCTCCTTGCCCATGGGCAGCAAAAAAAGCTCAGCCCTGGTCAAAGGGATGAGTGGCTTTTTATAGTATTCATACCAATAACATGTCATTCATGAACTCATCCAGAAGAATTTCAGCCTGCAGTTTCAGTCAGAGAATCACACTCTTATTTTCATTGCACATCCAATCCATATCACTGTGTTTCCTGAAGCTTTGTCATGCTTGGGTGGACAGAAACTATTCTTTTCACTAATGTTTGTATTGTTTCACATCTGGTTCATAATAATTCTCATGCTATTGTCAGTGGAATTGCTCTGCCATTTCCTTTCACGATATGCTTGATGGCTGCTCTGGAAAACAGTTTATTTACAGGTTCAAGAAGACGCCATTGGGTGTATTTTCCATTTGGCAAACTACAAAAGTAAAATTTACAGTTATAAATACCTGCATAAACTAACATATATGTTGTATAACTTTCTTCACAGAGAAGTATACAGCATAAATATCATGTAAACAGCTTTCCACGAATCAAAGTGAACACAGAAAAACGCCAAGACTCTTAGGAAAATAAAAAATACAGAACTGCAAGTTTTTTGAACTTTTTCACTTCCATTCCTTCCCAATCCTAGTCATAGTTACTTCAGATTTTCTCCACTGACTGTTTTGAAAGCAGTGAATATTGTGTAGACATTTTATATTCTACTGAAAAATCCCAAACTTTCACAACCACTGTTTTCTTTTAATTCATGATTTTACTTCTTTATCCATTTGCGGAGTAGCAGCTGGCTGTGAAAATACTCTGTGCTGTGTCCTGTTCTGTGTGGTCCTATAAGAAGTTTCAGTATGCTCTTCTTTGTGAGATGCTGAGCTCCTTGGCTGAGTCACATCCACAGCCAAGGCTGGCACTAAGTTCTTTCACCTCTTGCTGGTTCTCACCTGAGCATTCTCTGGCATTTTCAGGCAGAACAGTGTCCTTGCCCTAAAAACAGCTAATCAGTTTTCAGAAATATTGCTCAGCTGGAGAGCAGATATGTAAATTTTTGAATTAATATTCCTGACACTAAAGGAGTGTCATCAGTCCTGTTGTCTGGCCTAAATCTTGCTCTTCCCTGATGGTTTGTTTGTGGATTCTTGGAAATATCTTTTGACAATGATGATAACCTTAAACTCTAAAAGAAGACTCTTCTAATATCTTCACAGTTGTCAGGTGGAAATAAATGTAGTAGGGTGGGATGTACAAGAAAGTCAATATTTCCATTATTTTGATGTGTTTTTTTGAGCAGTATATTGCAGAATCACGTATGTCTTTCATATTTGAGCACAAAACACTACCCATGCAACTACTATGTTTGGATATGTAATAGTCACTTGTGAATAAAGACTGCAGCACCCCTGACTGTGGGGTTTCCAGAAGATTGTACCAAACAGCTGCCCACAGTAAAAACACCTGAGAGAAAGTTCAGCTCTTACACTTGTAAACCTGACTGAAATCTGCCTCTTGCCTGCATATCTCTTAAAAGGGATGGAGATGATTCAAAGAACAACATCTCATTTATTTACCTGACCCTCATATTCCTGAAGAAATGCACATTTTTTTCTCCCTGCTCCTTGTATGTCCTTCAGTCTTCTTCCAATGGAGTCTATGAGGGAAAGAGGCACAAAAGGTCCAACAAAACTCACATCCCTGCCTGTGGAAGGTGGACTGTTACCCTGTAGAACTCCTGCCTCAGCTCCTGCACACTTCTAGAAGGTGCAAAGCAGCTCCAGTGGAGTGAAGAAACAGATCAAAAGACTAGCAATTCATAGCTGTTCATTACAGACAGGGCTACAGCATGAACCCCTGGGTAGGATCTTGGAAAGAACTTATTTAACTTAACCAGGTCTCCAGAACTGCCAATATTGTACAGAAGACCACTCAGGCCACTGAAAAGGAGAACAAGATAGAACAAGCCACCCGAGCCCCACACTTTGTAAGCCATGCCTGTGAGAGTTTCTGCACGTGTCAACCTTTCACAGGCAGTTTGGTACAAACGCTGAGCAAATGTTGGCCTTTGCCAGGAATATGCTTTAGAGAACAGTGTGGACAAAGGCTAAGAAAAGCTTTCACAAACAGCACAGAAAACAGGAATTAGTGGAATTCCTTTCCCAGCTGTAATTCACATGTGTTTTAAGCACTATTAACACAGACAAAAACAAATTTTCAGATAGTTTCTCTAATAGTAAAAGTGGTTGCTATTATAACAGGTTATGATTCAACGTTTCATTTTCTTTTATGCACATTCAGCCATCTTTTAGATGGCTCTGTCAGCAAGTCCTGACTCCCTGTTAAGTCTCAATCCCTGGCACTCATAACTAAAGCAGAAAGACCAAGTCCTTAAACTTATCCACTAAATGTGTTGGCTCTGAGAGCTTTTTCCAAAATTATGTCAACCCTCCACTTATCACCTATCTTCCTACCTCTTGCATGCACCCCTACTCACAAGACTTTGTATGTAGCCTGGGACTTTCAGAGATCATCATGCAACATATTAAAACCATTCTAATCTGCTGCTTCACACATAGCCCCTCAATCACAGCTCATATTGATTCCAACCATCAGCCTTCAAAACCTTCGTAGTACATTAGCCAAAAAAAAAAGAAAAAAAAAAAAGAGAGAAAATCCATTTTCATTCTATCTTATCCACAACATGTGCAAATATTACCTCATCCATCCTTGAGCTGGCTCCAGAGATTAACCCAAATTCAACATGATAGATGTATAATTTAAAAAATAGTCCATTTCCTGGCAGTTGATTTTGTTGTCAGTTTTCAGTTTTGTTTTAAACATCAACTTTGGGTGTGACATTGCTACCAGAATTTCATATTTTTAAATACCATTTCACTTTCAAAGGTTGAAGCCAAGGATGATGTCATGTGCACTAGTAGCCTAGCAAATATCTGCAGCGTGACCTTGAAGATTAAAAAGAAAGTTTTCCTTGCAAAAACCAGAACAGGACACATAGGAAAAAGATTTTTGTATGAAAGCAACGTGACACTATTTAACCTTCTGATTAGGTAAAGCATTACATGAGTCTTTTTAATTGAGGGAACGTCACTTAAGCAGTTTACTAGGCAGGAAGTGGCTGCTGATGCCTGTGGAAAGCAGGCTGCATGAGGTTTGAAGCAGCACCCTTTGAAGTGAATGGAAAGAGTTTTACTGAGCTCAGTGGAGGTACTCTACATTTGTACTAATGCAATTCCGAGTAAAATTTGACCCATGGGGATGAAGGGAATTGGTTAAATGAAAAAATAGCATGAATCTTTTGTTTATGTTACAGAAAAGCTCTTATTGTATGCAATATTACTAAGAAATAAAATATCCTTTGCAGTGAAACAGTTTGTTATTCCTAATCCAGTATTATTGTTACGCATGTGCTAAATCATAGGATACACATGGTTGTAAAAGCTGATTTATTAACTAACTAAAAATCAGAGGCATACACCCAAGCGTTACCCAGCATCTGCTGGGACTAATGTCCCTCAAAAATATCCCGTATATCAAGGAGGGTATAGGTTCAGAAAAACACTAACCCCAGCTTGTCAAAAGGAGCAAAAGAAAAACAAGTTTAGCTTTATAGACTACAGTATTTTGTTTGTTTTCATTAAACACTCTTACTGATTTTAACATCTGTATTTGTTAACTTGTCTAGTTCTTTCAAACTTAAAGAGTACAAACAGTGCCATATGTGCTCACTGTTGGCATTTCTGTTCCCCATGTTAACATTTCTCTCCAGAGACTGGCTTATCGCTGACAACTCAGTAAACACAACTCAGGATGAAATCTGAACTATGTGATGTAGTTAGCTGCCTAGAGAAGGCAGAAGGGACACGTGGAAATCCCTCTCTTAAAACCTACGACACCCCCTGTGGCAATGTGGGCTCAGCTGAAGCAAAGCTGACATACGGGGGGACTGCGTGTGGCCGGCTCTGCTGTCACTGGTCCTTAGCTTTCTCATTGTTTGCATCTGCTGCTCAGAGTCCACACGAGCAGGTGGAAGGGCAAACTCCAGTGACTTGCACATCCTGCTGTTATATTATTGTAGATGCTGGTTTAAAATGAAACGAGTAGTTTCCCACAGCAAGTCTGCTTGCCTCAAGTCACAGCTGGTCAAGACGTGGTTTGGCTTCAACGTATTAGTACTTTCACAGAGAAGAAATAGAGTGCACTCCAGAGCTCTTTAATCTAACAGCAGATAGTCTCACAAGTGAAAGGTTCAAGCAAAACACATTTAAGTGATGAATTAGATGGTTTTTAACAAAATGATAATCATTATTAGTGACCAGAAGCAGGTACTAGGGAAAACAATGTCTTTATGGCTGATTTCCGAAAGGGCAGGTCATAGTCACACAAGTTACCAGTCTCAGTACCACAGTACTTCCAAAGATGGAACAACAGATCTATATATTCTGGGAATCCATCAAGCTGTGGATATGTTACTCACACTCCCCAGAACTGCAGAGAAATTACAATCATGCTTCTTCTTCCACTATGGGACAAACTGAGAAAAAAGATCCCTTAAATTCTGCTGATTTTTGGCAATTTGAACAGCCCACTCAGAACAAAAAAAAAACAAACAAAAAACCCACCAAAACTCACTTAAGGCATTTACCATAGACTGCCCTCATTTTGAATAGTCAGGCCACTTTTCACAACCATTACTCTAATTTCAGGTGAATCCCTTTTCTAGATTATTTTGACTTCAACATTTTTTCTCCTGTGATCAGCTTGTCATGTCTCATTTCAGTTTCTATCATATGCCTTCCTGGTAGACATGTAATCTTGTAAGCTGGCCTGGAATTATTCAACCTAATTTTTGGCACCTATATTTCCTGCAGAATAGCTAATACAAATGGGCACCTCTTTAGAAAGGATTCTTAGCTTCTTTTTCTTAGGTGGTTTACAGCTTTACACAGAGACTAGAGATACTAACATTAAACATCTATCCATGTTCAGAATTACAGAAACATCTATCTTTTTTCCTCAAACCCTGTCCCTTTCGCATTCAAGACCTTGCAAGATATTGCATACTTTGTTTCCTCTAGACTGTATCCATGCTATTGAGGTACAAGTCCATGCTCACCTCTCCCACTTCATTCTCCATGATCCAGGCAGCCATTCACTCCCCGAGATGGGGTGCACTTATACACAGGAGCATGTGTGTGCACATATGTGTCCACACGCATGCACTCACATTTTGAATACATGCACAAGTCTGCCTGCCTCTCTCCAGAAGTGAGATGGGAAATACTGATACTATATAAAAACTTGGGGAGCAGAGGCAGAGAAAGGGGGGGTGGTAGGTACATGTGTGCATATATTTCCTCAAAGGAGAAGAGGAATGGTTAGTGTAATATACACAGGTTTTTAAATGGGAAGTGAGAGGGGAAAAGCAAAGGAATGGCAAAGCTTAGTTGTTAAAGGCAGAGGACACAGACAAATTACATATGTGAACACAGGACTAGGGACAGCTTCTGCTGTTCACGTGCAAGTATTTATACATGTTGGAGTGAGGGAGAATCAAACTGGGAATAGAATAAAACTTCTCCTTATCCTCTCTGGACACACCCCATGTGGACCTAACAATAGCTGGATGAAGCACCTAACAGAAGGTGAGGTCAAACAAGTTACAGCCTTGGTTCAGTCTTGGTTCGGTGAACACTTCCCAAAGACAGGAATCCAGTGTTAGAAGAGGTGCATTACAGTCCTTCAGAAATCTAGTAAACAATCTGTCAGAGTCCCTAAACATCAGTACTAGAGACTTTCTGAAGCCTCTTTCAACATTTCACTAACAAAAGTGTGTGAGATTGCCTCTTCTCCCCTTGTATGCTTCCCTATGCTTCTTCATATACACCAGCAATATGAGCTTATCAGAAATTGCACAAAATTATGTATATGTGGTCGATACCTTTTTCTTGTTTGTCTTTTTCTTGCAACATCTCTTTCTCACCACTTCATTCTTTAATATGTATCTTTTTTTGATTATTAACATTTGCCGCCAGGACAGCTACTTCTTGGCACATCAGTAAGAATGGGTATGTTGAACTGATTAGACTAAAAGTCCCCTAAGTAGGCAAAACAGCATCTGTTGAGATTATCAGAAGTTTCTAGGCAATGCAATATCTCATGAAATCAGGCTTTACTCTCCTGGGTGTGGACTGTGGCTTTGTATACGTTTCTGAAATCAGGGGCAGGTGGCTAGGAATGCTACTGTAAAGAAAATATGCAGGGGGTTCTAATTCGTATCACTTTTCTAAATTTGCACCTCTTTCCACATCCAGCTATTGGGTGGGTTTTATCGCTCATTATGTTTTGAACTCGACACTATGAAGATCAAATAAGCAGCCAGTCATCAATTAACTTTCCAGAGCAAATACTTCAATATTCACAACACATATGCATTGCAGGCATAAAGGGGGGTGGAAGGGATAGTGCTGGGGGAGCGGTGAGGCGTGTGTGCACATGTAGAAAGAACCAGGGGAATAGGCTGCTCAGTTAACACATAGTTTCCCAAATACATGGATTATACATGCTTCTTGTACCGCTTTTCTTCACATCTTTTTCACTCCAAAAGTGGGCAGATAGATGTACACACACACATGTTCACCTTTGATATAAAATTAGGCCTGGTTCTTGCTGTGAATGCAAATTTCTTCTGCTCGGTGGCTCTTTAAACACTCTTCTGTAAGTGGTCTGATGGGGGCCACCAGGTAAGGAGAATTTTGGCCCACCATGTTTTAAATCTCATCATACATTACAGCCAGAAGCAGCAATAGCTTCTCATTGTAAATTGTGTCTGTTATTGTAATTTATCAGGATCAAACAGTTGCTGGCAGTCCTTTCCATAAGATCCGGTTGCAGTGTCTATAACAGCATTGAATAAAATCAAACATGGCTTGCGAACAGAGATTTAGCAAAAAATAAATCACTCAAGGAGCTTTAGAGAAACAAGTCCTCACACACACCAATGTTATGGTATTTGTCTTTATTTCTCTTCCAGCTTTCCCTTCTTTTCTTTTTTTCTTTTTTAATTTGATTCGCAGTGTTCAGATGACATGTGTTTTGCCTTATTCAGCCATTTGGAGTACAGGTGCATGACTGTGTTTTTGATGGAGTGTTGCTATTCTGGAGTGCTCCATCCAAAACACAATCCCACACATGTAATCCAAACTGCAGAAGATGAGTCAACCATCTTCCCTTTTCCATGATAATTAGACATTTTTTTCATTCAAACTTGCATAGTTATTAGTTGCAGATGCCATGCTTGAATAATATTGCTGAATCTTAGAAGGCTTTCACACTGGGCTATTTTATCCCTCAGAGGAGAGGAAATGAACAAAAAGCCCAAGCTTATCCAAACTTTAATAAAATCAAATCAAATATTATTGGTCTGCAAGAAAACCGTGACACCTAAATACACTTAGTAGACATGTAAAAATCATATCTTAATATTCTATTAAATAAATATAGCAGCTTGCCAAGAAAGGTTTGTCATAATTAAGGGATTCGCGGAACAGCAGCTTCCAGTCTTACTAATCCAGGCAGGCCACACATCTAAGTGTCTTTTCTGTGAAAACATTTCAGTTTCTTATCACATTAAGAAAATGACCACTTCCCAGAAGCCTGAAACAACAAAGAACATCAATAGGTTTTAAATCCTTAAGCTAGGTATTATTTTCCAGACAAATGCTTGCAAAAGGCTGTTTTCACAGGTCTCAATATACGCTGCCTGAACCCTGGGACTGCTGGTGTTTATTTCTGGCACCTTAAGAGCTAATAGGTGATTAGTGGGGTAGATATGGAGAGAAAGAGAAGACATGGGAATGCAGGTGTCATAGTCCTTTGAGGCTAAGCTTTAAGGACTATTTTAGTCCTTCAACAAGCCAATCTCTTGGTGGCATTTTCGGCACTAGGTGGGTGGTAGACAGACACCAAAGGTTCCACTGCTGGAAAACTCTAAGTAATGACAGGTGATATCCCTACCTAAAGCACTGTTTATAGGAAAAAAAAAAATCTGCCTGTCCACATTTGAATTCCAGAGTAGTGAGGTTTTCTGTTCCACAGTACCTATCTGCTGGCTTTTGTTCCCTGTACACAGAACACTCGTTTCGATTATCTTTATTCCCAGATATGGAAAAATTAAACCAAAAAGCAGGCCATGTGCTGACTCCAGAAATATGAATGAGATCTCCTTGTCAAGCACTGCCAGCACAAGGCAACAAAGGCAGCATGCTAGAAATGTGCTGTAGGTGAGGGATCTGCATTTAATGGAAACATCCCCAAGTAGGCTGCAGAGAAGGAGACCTCAGATTTCCCTGACTTCCCCATCCCCCATCTCTATACTAACAGCATCTGTACAAACAGCGTGGGACTGGGCCCTCTGTCTCCATGAGCAAAAGTATAACAAGTGAGACAGCTACAATAAATTGACAAAATATGTAAACTTGCTTCTCACAGAGAACAGACTTGCAATACTCATCCTGTCTCCCCCATCAATATTGGGCTTTTGTTATTACACGTGAACCTGGTTCTAAGGGGGTTATTCCTGCACTGGTCAAAGACAAAAAAGGGTATCCATGTGCACTTATCTACCTTCTTCTATTCAGCAGGGAAAAAAAGGCTTCATGTTCACCTGGGTAGTCCATGGATCAGCCAGTGGAGCAGAACTTGTATAGGCAACAATTCCTGACAAGGATCTGGTTTGGTCCCCTCAGGTTTAGGATCTGATGCTCAATTCCCTGTATAGAAATGTAAGACTGAACCTCACAGAGAGATTTCAAAGAAAATAAAAAAATGTGGAGCAGATTATTTTTTTATGAAATTACAATGAGAAAAAACTTGAGGAAAAAGATAATAAGGATAAATTTAACACTCCAGCTCTCCTGCCTAAATGTACACCGTAAATACCTCTGCCATGCTGAAAATGCCCTAGAAATACCACTTACACGTGCTGGTTCACAGGCATACTGTTTATAGCAGAGATGAAGTCAGGAAAACTGTGGATTACAATATTGGTTAAAAAGTTGAATAAAATTTTTGGCAAATAAATAAGTGGTCATTCCAAATTTTCTTTCTAAAACTATAGGCTAGTATATGGCAAAGCAAGCAATCATCAAATAGAGAAATGACGTTTCAAGCCACTAGAAAATCTTGTCCGGTAATTGACTGCTTAATGAAATAATTATTACCTTAGCAGCATGACTGCAACAAGCCTTTTGCCAGAAGATGCAAAAACTCATCCATCAAGCTTGAACTCCAGTGCTTACAGTTCCACTGCTCCATTTCACTGCAAGGAGCCATGCAAGTGGCTGAACACCCTCAGCCTGGCAGCGGGAGCTGAACTACTGGAGCGATGAAAACTGGTATCCAATTAGCATTAATTACCCTACCTGTATGGACCTACCATTACACACCCTGTCTGTCCCAGGGAAGACAGAGTTACCAGGGAAATGCTGGTAGCTACAGGCAGGGAAAGAGCAGGTTGGAGGGACTGTTCTCATAAACCTCTAATAGGAAGAACAAGCAGCACATTTCTCAGTGGGACACACTTAGTGGTGGGCTTCAAACAGGTAATGCTCCCAGCCTCTAACACAGACAAAGTTCAACATCCTGGATGCACAGCAACTTCAAAAACATTTTGACTGATTTTCCTGAGAAAATGTACAAATCTTTCTTTCAATCTCTTCCAACATAAAATAAGCATCTTACACTGAAAATAGGGAAACATAATCCTTAGCCAAGTGGGTGTTCCAGGGTTCCAGCACTCCAATAACATATCATTTTTAAATCAACCCCTCAAAAGACTAAAGACTTCCCAGTTGCACTGAACACAACAGTTTGATCCTTTTTTGGACAGTAGGATGCAATGCAGTGTTATGACTAGCTTTATTTTAGGGAGAAATCTCCTAATGTGGCAATTCTTAAGCTAATTTACTTTCTGAGGAAAATGCTGAAAACTGCAAATCTATCCCTTTAAATCTTATACTGTTTCTGTACTGACAAATGTAATTGCAGTTGCCACACTGTGCTTTTTTGGTTACTTATCTGTAGAGAAACGATGTTCCTCTAAACCAGCTTTTTAATATAAACACACATGCATGTGCTGTTTATTGTACTTTAAAAATGCAAAAAAAAAAAAAAAAAGTGGAGGCAGAGAAAGTTCTTCAAACTGCATTCGTAGAGTGACCTAAGATGTGGGAAAGTTGTCTATTGCTTATGTTATTTTTTCACCCACTTTTGAGTGCTTTGAGGCTACATTTCCCCTGAGTTATGACAGATATTGCCACCCACCTTAGTTCTTCCTGCCTCTGCCCTAACAGAACCTCTTTGTTGTTTTATCTAATCAGATTCAGAGGCCCTGCTAGAGTTGGCTCTTTCAGACTGTTCAAAGCGGTTATATTTCTTATTTCCCAGGCTTCAGAAGAACTAAAAATAACCAAGTGAAAATCTGAAATGCACAGCTAATATTCCTGCCAGTGTTAAGCAGATATGTTGTCAGGACCAATGAAAGATGTTATGGATCTGCAAAATTTGAATAAATCAAAACACTTAATTTTTCTTTGCAGAATTTTCTGAGTTTAATCTTTCCTAAGCCACCAAGAAATTTTTATAAAAATATTTACCTTAATTTTTTCTAAACCAAACATATGCAGCATGTCTTCACACAAAGAGAAAAATTTATTACAAAACTTTCTATATACAAAGGAGAATATTCATGGCAGATGAGGGTTTGCAGTTCAAATGACTCTGAGGTGGAAGCGACCCAAGTTGTTTCTCCAGTCTTGTTGAGTAGGATTTGTGAGCATGTTGCCTGATGTCAAGAACCAAGAATATTCACTGGCAAAGAAGGACCTACAGTAGGCATAGGACAACATTAGTCTAGTTCAAAAATGTTACAATTGCTCAAACCAGCTATGTTTGTATCTTCGTGCAATCATTTTCCCAGGATTTGTCAAAAGTGAAAGGTTGTAAACAGGAGGGATCTTGCTCCACTAGCTGGATTACACAGTAGAGCAATGGTTTCGAACGAGTTTATGGAGAATCAGGAAATTAAAGAAAAACTAGTGTTAAATGTTGGCAAATGCAGTTCTTTTAACCTGAGTAAGTGAGAAGCAGCTTTAATTATTGACTGCAAACATTTACCCTCTTGAAGGCACTTTTAAATGCTTACCGTTGGCGATAGGAAAGTTTCCTTTATGATGGTGAAGGTTTTATTCCTGCAGTCAGTAATTACAGCAACTTTGCACTCTTCCCGAGGAACTGAAAATTTGGCAGGACAGGGCACAACATTAAGGCAATTAAACATTTACACAAATAAGACATAGGGAAGATCCACTTTCAAAAAGTATGAGAAACAGTGCATGTCTGTTAACTTGCCGAAAACAGGAAATGGCCAGAAATGTGACAGCCCAGCTTCCAAACTCCAAACTTTGCAGCTCCCTTCAAGGGACACAAGCGGAAATAAGATTCGCGACCAATCTGGGTCTCTGGGATAATTTGAAACACAGCACAGAATTCAGTTCTCAGCCCGTGGAGAAACTGCATGATGGAAAAAACCCACAGGGTGAGAAGCTAAGTTCAGTCTAGCTACTGTAACACAGTCAACCATAAATCCAACCCTTGGGATCCAAGGACTATGGTGATCAGTGGCAGAACAAAAAAGACCTGCAGTGACCCAAAAGTGAAAATATTAAAAACGTTCTTTCAAACTGAAATTATAGTGGGGTGAACTACTTTATAACTAATCCTAATTTAACTACCATTTTCTCTCACACAAAATACATTCCACATGATTTTTCAATTTTCTGTGCAACTTGTAGTTAGGGAATCCTTTTTCTGATGCGTGTACTGGAAAGGGTTTTTATTGCATTGTCATTTAAGGAAGTATTATCACAGTGGGTATACACAGAGAATGCAGTTTTAACTTCTTAGTTCACCACTGTTTGTTTGCTTTTCATTCAGTAGAAAACTGTTAACCCTTAGAAAAACATAACCAAGAATATGGTTAAATATTTATTATCATAATCTCATATTTCACATATTTGCAAGTTCAGTACTGAAATACTATCTGATGCAAAGCTTCAGCCAAACTGAATGTGGCAGACATTTTTGTTTCTTTTTTATTTGATGTCTTTTTCCCCATTGACATTTATAGACGATACAAAACTGAAATTAAACAAAGCAAAAGTGTGGATATATTATTCCTTATAATTTTGCTGTTAATATTCTGAAATTACTATACTAATACATGAAGACTTATATTTTTGCTGTTTTGGCAAGAAAAACATATGTGCTAAGTGCACACATGCCACACATTTAAATGAGAAGCTAATGACTACAGCAGTGAAATCTGGTTTCATAGAAGTCAACAAAGGCTTCCCACACATGCCTGCAGAGCCACAATGTTACCTTATAATTTGGGGCTCTGTCCAGTAGGATGTATTTCAGAATTTGTGTCCATCCTTCTGCTTTACTAGCATTGCTGCCCAAATTGCCATGTTCCTGGCTGAACTTTGTGGTTAGCCCTGCTCTCCCCTTTTTTAAGCTCCACTGCTAAGAGCTCTTGAGAAAACTGCTCCAACTGGTTGGCATTAGAAGGAAATGAAAATCTTTTTAAGTGGCTATTGTGCATGTTATTTGAATGCACTGGATGACATTTCAACACCAGGCTATGCCTCCTCTCCACCACAGTCATTAAGAGTGGTTTGAATTTTTTTTCTTTCCCATATGGGCACTGAGGTTTCCAACAGCATTGATCCCTCTGCACATTTTTCTATACTTTGTACAAGGCTCTTTGAACATATTTCTGCAAATAGAAAAGCTTCAATGTGCAACAGTTTTTTAGCAGCTTGAAGGACCAAGCCCTTGATGTGATTATTTGATCATATATGAAATAACTCTCATGATCAATGAATGATGTCACAGCTATCACTTTGAAGTTAATAGCAAAATTTGCATTGGCTTAAATCTGAGCAGGATCAAGGCATGCAGCATCAGACTGACATTCTTTTAATTAATTTCCATATTTCTCTTTAAATGCTCATGCCTCACTCCATGCTTTTTCATGCGACAAAAGAGTAAACGTTGGAAACTGATGTTTTCACCATCAGTAGGCTGTCACGTGTAACAAATTGTTCTAGTATATTAGTTCATGTGGGCGTCCTGTCCTTGATCAGATCCCACATTTTCTGTAGAGCAGCAGAAGTTGCCCACAAAGATGAAAAATAATACTTTGCAAATAGAAATACAATACTCCATCTGCAGACAATAGGCTTGATTGAAAGAAGTGCTGCAGCACCTTTAGCAAAGTAATTCCTGTAGACTTGTGTGGAAAATACAGAGCCCATATTTCTTTGCTTCTTTGAATTTAAACTATAATTTATACTAGTATAAAAAAAAAATCTGGGATACATAAAGACCATATTGGAAGCACTGTCTTTATCTCTCAAGCTAACAGGAAATGAGACAGTAATAGGACTTTAACTAGTTTCTCACTTGCGATGAGTATCCAACACTTACCAAAGAAAACTTCCTTTCAAAATCTTTTCGTTCCAAGTCTGCTGAAGAGAGAATCAAAACGTGTGTGTGTGTGTGTGTGTGTGAACAATGTTCATTTGTATTCTTAAGCGAACTTGTTTTATTTTGCCATTTACCAAATGCTGGCATAAAAATTCTTAAAGCAACGTGACTCTCACAACAAACACAACTGACAGTCCCTCACTGGAGAGCACATGCAAGCACAGACTGCAATTGTTCTGTGGTTATTTGAGAGACAGTGGTCAGGGAAACAGGGGTCATTAATTTCTCTGCCTATTTTAAACATTTCCAGAGATGTGCTAAAATGTATTAAAAGCACAAGGGCCGACAACCAAGACTGAAACATTAGGAAAGCTTTAGGAAGGGATTTCTGTGTAAAAGCGAAAAGGTTTGCTTTGAGTTTGACCTTTGCATTAGGGAAAGCGACACACTTCTAACTTTTTCCTTCTTGCTTTCCCAAAGGATCACTTGAACGACTTCTGGAAAAGCGTGTGGGGTCGAGCCAGAAGGAAACCTTGTCTGACTGTGTGAGTGTGGGGTGTTGTTGCTGTGGAGGGGCTTCGGTCCCAGCTCAGGTGGTGAGAGTGCGACCACCAGAGTGGCTCCTGGATGCTTGGACAGGGAAGTTCACCCAACACAATCCCGCCGAGGCCGCTCCCGGACCCGCTCCCGGACCCGCCGGCGCTGCTACCCCGCCGCCCACCAGGGGGCGCCGCTCCGCACGCCCGGCCACTTCCGCGACTCCCTCCCGTCAGGGCTCTCCCGCGGCGGGAATGGCCAGTGGAGCCCG